>NW_028256295.1:3535097-3805441 GCF_971803275.1 Cyanistes caeruleus | reverse complement strand
GCAGCCCTGGCTCTGAGCAACAACGTCTGCAGTGTCACAGGAAACTCACAGCTCATGGGAACAAACTTTCTGTGTGACTTCAGAGGCCACGACAAACCTGAGTGGTTTCCCTCCCGTCCCCCAGCCCTGCCTGGCCCCAGGGGCTGATGGCATTTGTGCCCCCTCAGGTTCATCTCCCCACTGCAGCACCATGGGGGTGCTGACGCCTGCTCTGGGCAGTGCAAACAGGGGCTCCTGAGCCAGTGCTGCCGTGTCTGTGCCTGCAAGGATGCGGCACCTCTCTGAGCTGGGGGAGAGGCCAGGGCTGCACAGGGGGGATGGTGTTGGCAGCTCCATGAGGACGCTCTGGGACGCTGCCCTGGGGTGTCCAGCGCAGTGGGGATGGATCAGCCCCTGCTTTGCTGCTCCTTCCCATCTCCTCCAGGGACCTTGCAGAGCCCCAGCCATGCTGTTTGCCCCCAGCCTGCCCACGGCCACCCTGGGGCTGCTCACGGGGGTTTTCTGTGCTGAGCTTTGGCCTGGCCGTGTTCTTGAGAGAGCCTGGGCAAGGAGCCTGGAGCCCCCAGGCCCTGCCCTGAGGCGTCAGCGCTGCCCCAGCAGTGCCCATGGCCTGTCCCTGCTGCAGCCCCGGCACTGCCACCCCCAGGGCTGTGCCCGGCCCCGAGAGCACTCAGGCCCTGCAGCAACACCAGGGCCAGGAGGGCAGCGGGGCAGTGGCACGGGAGCAGCACTGGCAACACCAAGTGCTGCTGCTCCTGGGCACAGCTGCTGTGCCAGCACTGATCTGCCCCCAGCTCTGCACACAGACACTGCTGCTGCAGCTCCAGAGAAGGGAACAAAAGGGGCATCTCTGGAGAAAACTTTGCTGGGAGATCCTTTAGTTCCTTTAAAGCCACCAAGACCTCAGCTCCTTATTGACACAGTGTGTGGGCACAGGGAAGGTGAAGAGAAACAAAATGAGAAATGGCACAAACAATGACATTTCTTTGTGGACAATATTGAAAAGTAAAACAAAGAAAAAGAACCTCCAAAATGAAACCAACAATAAGTATCAAAGATTACTTTTATTACAAGTGATTTGCAGAAAGTGGCCAACAGTTTAATGTTTCTGAAATGATCCAGTCATCATTCTCCACACTGCAGCCTTGAGCTCCTGGTTCCTCAGGCTGTAGATGAGGGGGTTCAGGGCTGGAGGCACCACTGAGTACAGAACTGACACTGCCAGATCCAGGGATGGGGAGGAGATGGAGGGGGGCTTCAGGTGAGCAAATGCTGCAGTGCTGAGGAACAGAGAGACCACAACCAGGTGAGGGAGGCAGGTGGAAAAGGCTTTGTGCCGTCCCTGCTCAGAGGGGATCCTCAGCACAGCCCTGAAGATCTGCACATAGGAGAAAACAATAAACACAAAACAGCCAAAATACAGAAAAGCACTTAGCACAATGAGCCCAAGTTCCCTGAGATAGGATTTGGCGCAGGAGAGCTTGAGGATCTGAGGGATTTCACAGAAGAACTGGCCCAGGGCATTGCCATGGCACAGGGGCAGGGAAAATGTATTGGCTGTGTGCAGCAGTGAATAGAGAAAGGCACTGGCCCAGGCAGCTGCTGCCATGTGGGCACAAGCTCTGCTGCCCAGGAGGGTCCCGTAGTGCAGGGGTTTGCAGATGGACACGTAGCGGTCGTAGCACATGATGGTCAGGAGGAAATACTCTGTTGTGGCATAGAAAACAAAAAAAAAGACTTGTGCAGTACATCCTGTGTAGGAGATGTGTCTGGTGTCCCAGAGGGAATTGTGCATGGCTTTGGGCACAGTGGTGCAGATGGAGCCCAGGTCAGTGAGGGCCAGGTTGAGCAGGAAGAAGAACATGGGGCTGTGCAGGTGGTGGCTGCAGGCTACGGCGCTGATGATGAGGCCGTTGCCCAGGAGGGCAGCCAGGGAGATGCCCAGGAAGAGGCAGAAGTGCAGGAGCTGCAGCTGCCGCGTGTCTGCCAATGCCAGCAGGAGGAAGTGGCTGATGGAGCTGCTGTTGGACATTTCTTCACTCTGGCCATGGAGTGCTGTTGAAGGAGGAGAAAGTGACAAGTCAGGGGAGACTTTACTGAGCTATAGAAGCCGTTTCTCCCAGCCCGGCTCCTGCTGCTCTGTGCCACCCAATTTTCCTTTTCTCAGAGCCCTTCCTTCAGCCCCGTGCCTGGAGCTCTGCTGGGATCTGGCCCCGTTGCTGTGATGAGCAGGGGCTCTGCCCATGGACAGTGAGGAGTGAGCTCTGTTCTGCAGCAGTGGGGTCATGGGAACGGGGTCAGGGGCCAGTCCTGGGGTTGGACTGCATCAGCCCAAACTGCTCCTGAGGCAGAGGAGCCTGGCTGCATCTCCTGTCCCAGGGGTCAGGAATGGTGATGGCCAAAGGCAGTTTGAGAGGGTTTCCTGCTGTGCCCAGAGAGATCAGAGAGAAATGTGCAATGCAGGAGCATTGGCTGTAACTCAGTGAAGGGTCAGGGGAGCTGCTCTGTCACTCCATCTGTCCCCAGCTGCCCTTTCTGAGATCGAGGGCAGGCACTGTGTTCCCCTGAAAATCAGCCTGACACAGCTGAGAGCAGAGGGACCCACAGCACAGCAAACTGGTTCAGCCTTTCTCAGAGTCTCAGCCCCTCTCCTGGCCAAGGACACTCCTGTCCCCAGTGTCCCCTGGAGACAGCTCACAGCTTGGGTGGCATCCCAAGGACACACCAAGGGTCCTGTCCATGGCACTGCTGGAGGAGAGTCGGGTCATTCCCAGCCTCCCAGCCTACCCTGCCCAGAGCTCCTGGGGCAGAGGGAGCTGGGACATCCCATTGCTGTGCCCAGCCTGCACAGGAGGAGCCCAAGGGCTGGGCCTGCCCTGCAGCTGGAGCTGCCATTCCCAGAGAGCTGTCAGCAATGCCAGGAGCACCTGGGCAAGGCAAGGAGAGAGAGCCAGGCTCTGAGGAAAAGCCTTTCCTTGCCCAGCCCTGCCCAGCTCCTGCCAGGCAGCACCAGTGCAGGACAATCACCCTCAGGCATTTGCATTGACACATTTGCTGTGTCTTGGCATGGGGATCTGTATAAAAGTAATCATGGAATAGTTAATTTGGGAAAAGACTTTAAACTTTAAACTTTAAACTTTAAACTTTAAACTAAAATCCCAGCACAGCTTGGTGCCACTTTCCCCCCACTGCCTGCCCAGGGCTCTGCTGCCTGGAGCTGTCCCTGCCAGCAGCTGCTGCCCTGTGCCCAGGGCTGGGCCCTGCCAGCCCAGCCCCAGCCCAGCCCAGCCCTGGGGGCTCAGCTCTGCCCTGCAGAGCCCTCCCAGCTCAGGGCACTGCCCAGGGGAAGCTCTGGCTCTGCAGGCTCTGATGGCAATGGCAGAGCAACCCTGAGGAGTTTGGAAAAGGACACTGATGCTGCCTGGAAGGGGCCCTGTGCTGATTTCTGTCAGTGCCTGGTTAAGATCTGAGAATTTACTTTTTTTAATTTATTGCAACCTGTCATCAGAGGTTGAATAGAGAAATTAAATGAGAGCTGAATATCAGTGTGCAATTTCCCATCCAGGCAACCCAAAGAACTAGATTAAAAAAGCACAAACTTCCCTTTTATGCAGCCCCTGATTTGCTGTAGTCCCTGTATAATTTCCATGGTGAAATCCATGGGCAGAGGGGCTGAAAACACATTAGGAATCTCCTGTGAACCTACTGATCGCTCAAAGTAACAGTTCAGATACCTCAGGCATTGACAAAATTCACAATACCTTTAATAGTTATCCCTCCTCCCTGCCATTCTGAAATAGTAGGAAACTGAATACAAAGTCTTAGAAAAATGTCCTCATTTTTATCAAAATCCTTGTCTTGGAAATATTCTATGACTGATCAGAAACCCTCAGCATGTCAGAGCTTCAGGAGCATTCACCTCTCCTACACCAGAAATACTCAGAGCTGTACTCACAGAGTCTGTAGGCACTGGCATGTTCCAGCTTTAGGAGATGCCTCCAGGAGCTGCAGCTGCATTGTCCTGCAGCCAGAGGCTTCCTGTGCCAAGGGCTGGCAGGGATTCTGCCCCAGGCACTTCTCAGCACCTTCCCAGCCCTGACTGACTGAAGCTCTCTGTGCCTCTGGGCTGTGCCCAGGGTGGCTGCAGGCAGTGCCCCAGCCCTGCTGGGCTGGCAGAAGAGCTGCTCAGCAAGAGAAATGTGCTTTTGAAGCTCTTCTTGGTTTCCAGGAGCTGCCTCTGTGCCAGGAGCCCGGCCCAGCTCAGCAGCACAGACACAGCAGCAGGACTTGAATGAGCCTCTTGGGGCTTTGTGCTGAGGCCCTGAACATCAGTCCCTGACAGGGAGGGGAAGAAACCTCTCAAGAACTCCAAGTCAGAATCCAACTCCAAAGTTTCTTTCACTTTTAATGGGTCCCACTGAGGGATGTGACTGAGAAAGTGTCCCCAGGCCCCAGGCAGAGCAGAGAACTGGAGGCACTGGTGACAGCTGGGGACAAAGAGAAGCCAAGGCTTGGTGCCCTGGGCCACAGCAGCCAATGCTGTGCCAGCAAGGGCTGTGAGGAGACACCTTGTCCTGAGGCCCTGGGGCCTCCTGGCACAGCCCCAGCAAGGCTGGCCACTGTCACCCCCTTGGCCTGCCCTCAGCATCCCCCCTAGCCCACATGCCAGTGGCCTCAGGGATCTGCTGGAAGGAGTCCCTGGGGAGCCTTGCTCAGGAATGGCCCTGGGGGCTCCTTCATGCTCCCAGGGACTGCAGCTTTTTCAAAGGACTTTGGCTTTTGCCTTGGAGTCTCTGAGAGCTTTGTGCAATCCTGGCCTCCAATTATCTGCTGTAATTAGTCCCTTGAGAGCCTTTGTCAGTAACAACACTCAGTGGGGCTCATTAATGCTTCAAGGTACTTCAGGTTCTTAAGGTACTTTCCTTTTTCCTTCCCACCCTGAGTCTCTGATTAGTTTGTGCAATCCTGGCCCCAATTATCTGCTTTAACAAGTCCCTTGGGAGCTTTGCATTGACACTCAGTGGGGCTCATCAATACTTTGAGATACTCAGGGCTTTTTCAGCTACTTTGGATTTTCCTTCCCACACTGAGTCTCTGGGAGGTTTTTGTGCAATCCTGGCCTCCAGTTCTCTCCTCCAAGGAGTCCATGAGGAGCCTGTGTTGGGGATGGACCTCAGTGGGACCCATTAATGCCTGGAGACACTTTGGGTGTTTCCTCTGACTTGGGCTCCTGGAAAGGTTTGTGCAATCTCCTCTCAGGCCCTGAGGTTCAAGGGCTCAGCTCCAAATGCACCACGGGGCTCATTAGGATCAAGCAAATCCTAACAAACCATGGCTGTGCCTTGATTTCCCTCTGGTCTGGTGCAGTTCTTAGGAAAGTTTCCTACAACAGTTATGGAGAAGTAGTTCAAAGAGCTTCTAAGAAATATGTATTCCTATTATAAAGGGTGTCTTTTATTCCTGTTCTCTTTAGAGCAGAGGTGATTGCAGCATTCAGTGATGGATATTGATCCAGGGTCTCTCCTAAGGAGGTGTGGCCAGGTCAGAGAAGCTGTGCCTTGAGGTCTGACCCAGTGGGGACAACCTTGCTCCACATTCCCCAGCCCCATCCTGTCTCTCCTCACTCCCCTGGGACCTGCTTTGCTCACAGAACTGGCTGCACTCAGGCAAAGAGGGGTTTTCCTTCTTTGATTTTAGCAATCTAAAACTGCTGAGTTTCCCCATGGAAAACAGACACCCTCCTCAAGTGTGTGCCAAGCCCAAGGTGCCACCAAGGAGGTTCCCCTTCCCCAAGGCAGAACCACGCAAGGAATGTTTCAGACACACAGGGAGTTCTACAATAAACACAACCCCAGAGTTGGCTGAAGGCAGAATTAGAGCAGCTGCTGAAGGACAGACAAGCTTTGAACTCCTTGCAGCTGAAAGCACCAAGTGGGTTGTTGGGAGGTTTGTGAGTGAGGCAAGAGTGAGGGAAGGGAAATGCAGAGAGCCCTGGAAGTGTTTCTGTGCAGACAGGCTGCTCCAAGGGCAGCGTTGGCCTTCTCTGGGGGAAACTGTGAGGGAGGTCGGGGCAGAGTGACCTCCCCAGTGACCTCGAGATGTCACACAGAAACCTGGGATGTCACAGCCCACTCAGTGGTGTCACACAACCTGCTCTGGGATGTCACACCACATTTCTGTGATGTCACATCTCTTCCTATATGCCACAAAACCACCTCGTGATATCACATATCCTCCTGTGATATCACACAGCAACATTTGATGTCATAGTTCACTCTGTGATGTCACAGTCAGGACTGTGATGTCATACAACCTGTCCTGAGATGTCACATGGCTCTTCTATGATGTCACTGCCCACTTTAGGATTTCATATCACCACCATGTGGTGTCACAGTCTGCTCAGTGATGTCACAACCCTCTCTGTGATATTCTTTATCTAACCTCTAGTGTCATAGTCCTCTCTCTGATATCACCACCCACTAAGTGATATCACCCAGGCCATGCTGTGATGTCATGCAGCCACACTACAATGTCACAACCTACACTGTGATGTCACAGATCTCCTCTATGATACCGTAGCTGCTCAGTGACCTCACACAACAAACTCTGTGATGTCACAGTCCCATCTGTGACCTCACACAGCCCACTCAGAGCTGTCACACAGCCCCTTTCTGACATCACAGCTGCTCTGGGGCTCCAGGACACAGCCACAGAGGTGCTGCTGGGACACAGCCCCCTCTGGCACATCCCACAGCCCCTGCCAGTGCTGAGCCCCTGGCAGCTCTGTCTGGGCCTGCTCTCTGTGTCCCTGAGCTGCCCTGGCAGGGCCCCAGCCCTGCTGGGCTGTGCTCAGGAGCTGCTCCTGGCCAGAGCTGTCTCCCTGCTGTGGTCTGTTCCCATGGCAACATCTGACCCATTGTTATGGTCTGTTTCCATGACAACCATCACAGCCCCTGTTGCTATGGTCAGTCCCGTGGCAGCTCCATGGAGACCCCATGCCAGGGGTGGTTGCCATGGACACCAGCTCAGGCCTGGAGCCAGAGTCCATTGCCATGGCAACCATTTGCAGTCCCATCCCCAGGCTCATGGGATCCCAGAGCCACAGAATTGGCTGAGTTGGGAGGGAGCCATGGGGATCCTCCAGTCCAACTGCTGGCCCTTAACAGGACACCCCAACAATCCCAGCCTGGGCCTGGCAGCGCTGGCCAAACGCTACTGGAGCTCAGCCAGCCCTGGAGCTGGGAGCCTTCCCTGGGGAGCCTGTTCAGTGCCCCAGCAGCCTCGTGGGAAAAACCTTTTCCTCACATCCAGCCTAAACCTGCCCGCCTCAGCTCCAGCCGCTCCCTCCACTCCTGTCCCTGGGCACCAGAGGGAAGAGGTTCCCGCAGCCCCCAGCCAGGGACCCGCTCCCAAGGTTGCTGCCATGGCAACCAGGCCTGGCACCAGCTGGGATGCTCAGTTTCCACGGGCTGGGCTTCAGGAATGGCATTCCCCAATTTCCTGCTCCTGCTAAAACCTTGCTGCCACTCGCTTCCCTCCCACCTCCCATGGAAAGCACAAAAGCCAAAGATCCCAGGCTGGGATAAGAACAATTTATTGAGAACAGCAATGAGATGAGGAATTAACACAAACAGAAATAATTCTGGTAACAGAAGGGATAAGACAAATTATTTACAGGGAAAAATAAAATGCCACCGACTGTTTCTTCCTGGCCATGTATTTCCTCCTGCCAAGAAAGGACACCCTTCTCCTCTGATGAGAGAGAGGTAGTCCTTTTTATGCCCCTGGCAATGACCTGAGATGGGATTGAATATAATGACAGGGACATGGCCAGACTCTCATGTTCTTTGATCTCACATCATGACATTAACATGGGCAGGAAAAGGTACAGGTGTCTTCCCAGCATGGATCACAGGGAACACGGATCACCCGGTGTCTTCCCAGTGTGGATTCTCCATGGGCGGATGAAGCTGGAGCAGTGCACAAAGCCCTTCCTGCACTTCGGGCACTCGCAAGGCTTCACTTACCGGTGCCTCCGTTGGTGTCTGGTCAAGTTAGAGCTGACTGAGAAGCTCTTCCCACACTGTGCACACTTGTAGGGCCTCTCCCCAGTGTGGATGCGCCGGTGGGTGATGAGGTCGCCGTTACGCTTGAAGCCCTCCCCACAGTCGGGGCAGCGGAAGGGCCTCTCATCCGTGTGAATCCGCTGGTGCTGGAGGAGATTGGAGCTGCTCTGAAACCTCTTCCCACACTCGAGACACTCGTAGGGCCTCTCCCCAGTGTGGATGCGCTGGTGGATGATGAGTTGGGAGCTCCAGCTGAAGCCCTTCCCACATTCCCCACACTGATAGGGCCATTCCCCAGTGTGGATCATCTGGTGGCGGATCAGGCTGTTGCTGTGGCTGAAGCTCTTCCCACACTCCAAGCACTTGTAGGGCTTCTCCCCATCCTGAGGCTGCTCATGGACCACCAGCTCAGAGCCCTGGCTGGATCTCCGGCCGCCTTCCCGGCACAGGGTGGGTCTTTCCTCCTCAGAGCACCCTGGGCTGGGTTTGGAGTCCCTTCTCCTGCGGGACCTCCGGCGATTTTCCTCTCCATTGGATTCCTGTGCTGTGGAGCTGCTCAAAATTGCCTCTTCCATGAGGTTCTGCCGTGGGGATTTGTCTTCCCTGGTCTCCATCCTCAGCTCCTTGTCTGGGGGAGGAAGGACAAGGAGAGGATGGGATTTGCCTCCGTGCCAGAGGGAAGGGGAAGGAGATCCCCCCAGTGCGTCCCCGGCAGGACGGCGTCGGCAGCGGGGTTGTCCTGCAGCCGGGGGCCATGCTGGGCTGGGAGATGGAGCAGGAGAGAGGGGGAAAGGGGCACTGACTTCCTCCTCACCTGCCTGGGTGTCCTGGGAGATCTTCCTCTTCCTTGCAGCCTTCTCATCCATCCAGCCAAGGTTTGGGATGGGGAAATCCTGGTTTGGGAGAAAACAAAGAATGAGCACGTTGAGTTTGAAAGTCCCTCTCTCCAAGTCCCTCTCTAGAAGTCACCAGGAATCTGGGGTGTCTTGATTTAAAAGGAAAGGTGTTTACTAAGGAAAGGAGAAGCCTCCATTGAAATTGATAAAAATGTAAGCAACAGCCCTTTCCAAATTATTATAATCTTGATTTCAAAGTGATCCCAGATAAAAATATAGGAATAACAGTTCTTTACTAAAGAAATTAAAATGAAAATGCAGCAGTACAATAAAAAAAAACCACAAAAAACCAGCACTCTGAGAGAGTCAGAATACAACCTGATACCCTGTTGGTCAGGGTGCTGGTAGCAGTCTGATTAAATGGTGGCTGCAGTCCTCCTGGAGTGACTGATGTGGTTCTGTTGAAGCAGTGGTCCTGTAGAAGATTGTAGCTTACCTCTGAAGTTCTGGTGCTGTAGATGGGTCTGGTCTCTCCTCTGGGAATCCAGTGGACAAAGACTGCCTGTAGTGCTTTGATGCTCTGATTATATCCAGTCAGGAATGCTTGGCTCCTCCCCCTGGCTGGATCATCTCACAATGGGATAATGTCATTTTATCAGTCCTGCACTGAGACTCAATGGCCCATTAACAGAAAATATCTCCCCGGAGGAAGGATGGGTGGTGGAAGAGATAAAGAACACTGCCCCACCTGGTTTTAACAGCTGGCCCATTAACAGAAGATATCCCCCAGTTATGAGGGCTGGGTGATGAAAGAGATAAAGAAAACTGCTTCTCTGGTTTTTAACAGATGGTGAGAGAATACATGCTTTTGGTTGAATCTTGCATTGCAACCCAAGACATGGGGTACATAAAAATTTTACACCACCAAAATCTGGCCCTGAAAATGCCTCCCAGGAGTTCTAGTTCCATCTCTGTTCTCTCCCTTTTGGTGTTCAGGCTTTCACCCCTGTCCCAGCTGCTGGGGGTCACACTTGTACTGTGGGTCCCCTGTCCACTCGGTCCCTGACCTCTTCTGGCTGCTGTGAGTGCCAGGAATTTGAAAACTTCCTCCCATTTCCATCTCCCCACTTAGGGATGTTTGGGGTTTTTGGGGTCCCAGGGTCCCTGCTCCCCTTATTCCCTTCTTAGGGGTGCATGGGGTCCAAGGAGTCCCCCCTGCCCCTCTCTATTTAATTGAGGGTCCCACGAATCATGGCGCTCCTCCTCTCTGGGCTCCCCACTTTGGGGTCCTGGGGGACACAGGGCTCTGCTCCTCCAGGCTGCCTCTGCCAGCAGCTGCCACTGGGAACCCCAAATGTCCCCCTAAAGGACATTTTCTTCTCAGCCTTGGTGTTCTTCATTCTCCAATCATCACCCCCAAAAACCCAGCCCAGGAAGCCCCCAGGATATCTGGGCCGAGCTCCCCCTCCCTGGTAACCTGTGGGATGGGGGGGTGATGATCCCACGGGTGGGAGGGGGCTGTGAATTCAGGGAGTGAATCCCAGCTTGACTGGGATATGCTGGACCTGAGATCATACTGGGATAACAAGCACCTAACTGGGATTACTAGGAGTGTCTGGGAATGGCTATGGACATGCTGAGGGCAGCTGGGATATACTGGGAGTGTCTGTGACCATACTGGGGATGACTGGGAACACACTGGGAACAATGGGAACCATGCTGGGGACAACTGGGAGCAACTGGGAGTGACAGGGTCTACACTGGGGGCAACTCCAGCTGGGCATAACTGGGACCATGCAGGGAGCAGCTGGGATCATCTGGGAAGTGACTGGGACTATACTGGGGCCAACTGGCATCAACTGGAATCATGCTGGGAGGAACAGGGAGCAGCTGGAACCATCCTGAGGGTAACTGGCATCCTACTGGGATCACAGTGGGAGAAGTTGGGCCATGCTGGGCAAGACTGGGACCATACTGGCAGCAACTAGTACTGCACTCAGGGTGACTGGGAGTGTCTGGGAGCAACTGGGATCAGGCTGGAAGCACCTGAGGAGTGACTAGGAGCAACTTGGATAGACTGGGAGAGACTGAAACCACAGTGCAGGTAAATGGGAACAACTGGAACCACACTGGATAATCCTGGGAGCAGCTGTGCCCATGCTGGGATTATACTGGGATCCAAGTGGAACTAACTGGTATCATAATGTGAGTGACTGAAAAGGTGCTGGCTGTGACTGGAATCATGCTGGAGGTGACTGGGAGCAACTGGGCCCATCCTGGGAGTGACAGGGAGTCACTCTGGCCATGACTGGAATCATGCTGGGAGGATCTGGGAGTGAATGGAACCATACTGGGGGTGGCTGGGTGCAACAGCAAATACTGGGAGTGAGTGAGATTGTAGTGGGAGTGACTGGGATCATCCTGGAAGTGTTTTTCTGTCGATCTTACGTGTTTCTGGTCTCCTTTTCTTCTCCTTCCTATCCTAAGTACCTGGAACATTTTTGGATATATTAATGTTACCCAAAATCTTAAGGGTTAACACTTTTTAGGTTAAATGAGCTAAGTTTGCAAAGTTAATGCTTTGGTAGGAGTTTTATGTTCAGTTGGATGTTGTATTAAACTCTTTGCCAAAATTCCTTGATTGTCTATATTTTGCCAGTTAAATTTTGTGTCATTTTGACCTCTTAGCTCAGTTGGTCAGAGCATGGTGCCAGTATTACTGAGGTTGTGGGTTCAGTCCTTGTGGGGCCATTCACTTAAGAGCTGGACTTGATGGTCCTTGTGGGTCCCTTCCTGCCAAGAATATTCTTTGCATCTGTCCATGCTGAGAAGATCTGGTTGTTGTTTCTCCTGTGCACCAAACTCAAGCAGAGGAACCTTTGGTTACCACCAGCATTGAAGTGTTCTGGGGTGTTACAGCCCCGCAGGCTAACAGTGACCTCTTGTTTCCATAAGGCCCCAGAGTGTCCCACTGGTCCCTTGGTTCTATGGGCCCAAGAGTGCCACAATGATCCCCTTGGTTCCACAACTTCCCATGGTGTCACACTGGCCCCTTGGTTCCATAAGGATCTGGAGTGTCACACAGGTTTATGGCATTTGTCCTTGCTGCCCCTTACATCCCACTGCCCCACAAAGAGCCCCGAGCCACCCGTGAGGGACAGGCCCTGCTGGGCCAGGCCTGGGCTCAGGGCTTGGCCTTTCTGCTTCCTCCAACCCAGCCAGGGCTGGCTCAGCATTGCAGTTCCCTGCTCAGAGCCTTTGGCTCGCGGCAATCCTGGTCTCCAGGATCTGCTCTCACCAGTCCCTGGGGAGCCTTTGGCAGTCCCTGCCCTCAGTGGGGCCAATTGAAGCTCCAAGGGACTTGGAGTTTTTCTTCTGACTCCTTGAGCAGCTTCTTCAGCCTGAAGGAGGGACAAAGGAAGATCAGAGAAAGGAGAAAGAATCACGAGGTCAAGCACTCCCTGAATTCACAGCTCTCCACCTGTGGGATCATCACCCCCATGCCAAAGGTGACCTGGGAGGGGGAGCTCAGCCGAGACATCCTGAGGGGTTGGGTTTTTTGAGGCGGATCTTTGAAGAATGAAGAACTCCAAAGCTGAGTGGAAAATTCCCCTTGGGGGGATACTGGGGTGTCCCAGCATCCCTAAGTGGGGAGATGGAAACAGGGGGAACTTTTCATATTCCTGGTACTCCCAGCAGACTGGACATGGCAGGAAACTAGTAGACGTGGGACCCCCATACACACGAGACCCCCAGCAGCTGGGACAGGGGGGAAACCCTGAACACCAAAGGGGAGAGAACAGAGATGGAGAACTCTTGGGAGGAATTTTCAGGGCTGAAATTTGGTGGTGTAAAATTTTTATGGACCACATGTCCTGGGCTGCAATGCAAGATGTAACCAAAAGTATGTATTCTCTCACCATCTGTTAAAACCTGGTAGAGCAGTTTTCTTTATCTCTTTCATCACCCATCCCTCATAACTGGGGGATATCTTCTGTTAATGGGCCAGCTGTTAAAACCAGGTGGGGCAGTGTTCTTTATCTCTTCCACCACCCATCCTTCCTCCAGGGGGATATCTTCTGTTAATGGGCCATTGAGTCTCACTGCAGGACTAATAAAATGACATTATCCCATTGTGAGATGCTCCACCCAGGGGGAGGAGCCAAGCATTCCTGCATGGATATAATCTGAGAATCAGAACACCACAGGCAGTCTTTGTCCACTGGATTCCCAGAGGAGAGACCAGACCCATCTACAGCGCCAGAACTTCTGAGGTAAGCTACAATCTCCTATGGGATCATTGCTTCAACAGAACCACATCTGTCACTCCAGGAGGACTGCAGCCACCATTTAATCAAACTGCTACCAGCACCCTGACCAACAGGGTGTAAGGTCCTGACTCTGTTGGTGTGTTGCTTTTTGTTGTTTTTTTTTTTTTTTTTTTTGTACTGCTGCATTTTCATTTTCCTTTCTTTAGTAAAGAATTTATATTCCTTTTCCCATATTGTTACCTGAGAGCACTTTGGTTTCAAGATTATAATAATTCGGAGGGGATGGGATGCTTACATTTTTTATCAATTTCAGTGGTGATTTCTGCCTTCCTTAGCAAACTCCATTCAAACTAAGTCACATCAGAGGCCCAGGTGACTTCTAGAGATGGGCTTGGTAAGAGGGACCATCAAACTCAATGTGCTCATTCCTTGTTTACTCTCAAACCAGGAGTTTCCAGTCCCAAACCTTGGCTGGATGGAGAAGCAGGCTGTGAGGAAGAGGAAGATGCCATGGGACACCCAGGCAGGTGAGGAGGAAGTCAGTGCCCCTTTCCCCCTCTCTCCTGCTCCATCTCCCAGCCCAGCCTGGCCCCCGGCTGCAGGACAACCCCGCTGCCGACGCCGTCCTGCCGGGGACGCACTGGGGGGATCTCCTTCCCCTTCCCTCTGGCACGGAGGCAAATCCCATCCTCTCCTTGTCCTTCCTCCCCCAGACAAGGAGCTGAGGATGGAGACCAGGGAGGACAAATCCCCACGGCAGAACCTTGTGGAAGAGGACGTTTTGAGTGGCTCCACGGTGCAGGACTCCAACAGGGAGGAAAATCCCCAGAGGTCCCGCAGGAGGAGGGGCTCCAAACCCAGCCCAGGGTGCTCTGAGGAGGAAAGACCCACCCTGTGCCGGGAAGGCGGCCAGAGATCCAGCCGGGGCTCTGAGCTGGTGGTCCATGAGCAGCTTCAGGATGGGGAGAAGCCCTACAAGTGCTTGGAGTGTGGGAAGAACTTCAGCTCGAGCACTAAACTGATCTGCCACCAGATGATCCACACTGGGGAATGGGCCTACGAGTGTGGGGAATGTGGGAAGGGCTTCAGCTGCAGCTCCCACCTCATCATCCACCAGCGCATCCACACTGGGGAGAGGCCCTACGAGTGTCCCCAGTGTGGGAAGAGGTTTCAGAGGAGCTCCGATGTTGTCCTGCAGCAGCGGATTCACACGGATGAGAGGCCCTTCCGCTGCCCCGACTGTGGGGAGGGCTTCAAGTACAACACCCACCTCATCAGGCACCGGCGCATCCACACTGGGGAGAGGCCCTACACATGTGCACAGTGTGGGAAGAGCTTCACCCGGAGCTCTAACTTGACCAGACCAACGGAAGCACCGGTAAGGGAAGCCCTGCGATTGGTTCAAGTGCAGGAAGAGCTTAGTGCACTGCTCCAGCTTCATCTCACATTGGAAGACTGACATTGGGAAGAGACGTGGTGATCCATGTTCCCTGTTATCCATGCTGGGAAGACACCTGTACCTTTTCCTGCCCGTGGTAATGACATGATGTGGGATTAAAGAACATGAGAGTCTGGCCATGGTCCTGTCATTATATTCAATCCCATCTCAGGTCATTGCCAGGGGCAGGAAAAGGACTCCCTCTCTCTCACCAGAGTAGAAGGGTATCCTCTCTTGGCAGGAGGAAATGCATGTTCAGGAGGAAACAGTCGGTGGTGGTTTAGGTTTCCCTGTGAATGGTTTGTCTTATCCTTTCTGTTACAAAATGTATTTCTGTGTCTGTTTGTTCCTTATCTTGTTGCTGTTCTCAATAAATTGTTCTTATCCCAGCCTGGGATCTTTGCCTTTTGTGCTTTCCATGGGAGGTGGGAGGGAAGCGAGCAGCAGCGCGGTTTCAGCAGGAGCAGGAAATTGGGGAATGCCATTCCTGAAGCCCAACCCGTGGAAACCGAGCATCCCAGCTGGTGCCAGGCCTGGTTGCCATGGCAGCAGCCTTGGGAGCGGGTCCCTGGCTGGGGGCTGCGGGAACCTCTTCCCTCTGGTGCCCAGGGACAGGAGTGGAGGGAGCGGCTGGAGCTGAGGCGGGCAGGTTTAGGCTGGATGTGAGGAAAAGGTTTTTCCCGCGAGGCTGCTGGGGCACTGAACAGGCTCCCCAGGGAAGGCTCCCAGCTCCAGGGCTGGCTGAGCTCCAGCAGCGTTTGGCCAGCGCTGCCAGGCCCAGGCTGGGATTGTTGGGGTGTCCTGTGCAGGGCCAGCAGTTGGACTGGAGGATCCCCATGGCTCCCTCCCAACTCAGCCAATTCTGTGGCTCTGGGATCCCATGAGCCTGGGGATGGGAATGCAAATGGTTGCCATGGCAATGGGCTCTGGCTCCAGGTCTGAGCTGGTGTCCATGGCAACCACCCCTGGCATGGGGTCTCCATGGAGCTGCCAAGGGACTGACCATAGCAACAGGGGCTGTGATGGTTGTCATGGAAACAGACCATAACAATGGGTCAGATGTTGCCATGGTGTAAGAGACGGTCCGAAGATTCCCTCATCTGTCTCACAACCGTCTCAAGGACAGAGACTGAGACCCTGAATATCACAAGGGACTTGGTTTGGGGGTTTGGGCCTAGCTGAGATGGATGTTTGCTCAGTGATTGTTTGCAGGTGGTTACACGGTACACTGCTCTCGTTCCTGCTGGTGAGCAGAGCCTTGGTAACCTGCACAACGGGTTTTCCACGACTCATGGCTCTCATTCCTGCTGGTGAGCAGAGGTTTGTGCCTGGTACCCTGTGCAATGGGTTTTCCACAACACCTTGTCCTTGTTCCTGCTGGTGAGCAAAGACTTGCAAGACATGGATCGCTCTGTACCCTACACCTGCTCCCTGCGCAATGGAATTTCATTACAATGATCATCAATCTCATCTGGTTTTGGCCCTGCGCCCCTCGCTTTGCAAAAGACTATAAAATTATACCCCAAACTCACCTTCCTTTGAGATCTCCCCAACGGACAGAAGACTCTGCGTCGTTGGACGGCTGAGTGGACTTCGACGTTGGTAGCTATAATCCCCTTACTCTCTTTTCCTTATGCTTTGCTTTCTCTTTTCTTTCCCTCTATCACATATTAGTGCTGATGAGCACTCAATAAACTGTGTTTTCTTGTTTAAGTCCTTGGTTTGCTGATAATCTTTTGTACTCTAAGACCGGCTAAAAGAACCACATCACGAATCCCACCTTGCGGATCGTGACATAAATTGGCGTCACGGACAGGATTCTGAGAGACAGAAGGGGTTGCAGGTTGTTGTGCAGTCTGTATCAGGGGAAGGACGTTTCGCTTCAGCCACACCTAGCCTGCCACGCTGGTGAGCAGTGTCTAGAAAGCAAGGGAGGCGACTCGAATTTCTCGCAAACTGCACACGCCCAGGTGAAAAGCACCCCTACACTCATTTGAGGGCTCTGTCTTCAGAATTTTACACGGGATCTTTGAGTACAAAAGGTGGGACTTACTGGTTTTTTATATGCTGACTGCTTGGTGTAGCGGAGAGTCTGAATTTTAACATAAAGGTGTGCCTCCCAAGCAGATTTGGTCTCTCCACCCACGGCAGGGGGGAACGCAGCGTTGGCTGCGTCTGATGTAGTGTGAGTTTTACCTCCCTGTAGTGGTTCTGTGTACTGTTATGTGTTTTTGATGAATTTTGACTGCTTGGTGTAGTAAAGAGACAACTTGAATTTTAACATAAAGGGGTGCCTCCCAAGCAGATTTTGTCTCTTCATCCATACAGGGACGCGAAGGGTGACATGGCAAAGGCTGCGTCTGTGCGTAACTTAAGTCTTACCTCCCTGTAGTGGTACTGAACCCTTCACACACACTAACATGAGTGAACACTCTGAAAACTCTAGTATAAAAGGTAAAGCTGCATTCATTGCTTTGTTAGCAAAACACAATGCTAAGCCCTCCCCAGCTGGGGAAGAATGGGCTCAAAATAATTGGTTCAACCTGGAAAATGTAACTGATAGAATTTGCTCCCTGCAACATGAGGCAAAATTCAAATTTGGCCGTAATAAAACCATAATTTGTTCTGTATTGGGAGCTTGCCTTACGTCAGCTGTAGAGGCTCGCACGAGACGAAGGCAGGAAGAAAATGCAATTATTGAATCCCTACAAAATTTAGTTGAAAGTTTGCAAAATGAAAATAATTTGTTACGAACTGCTCTGAGTGAGGAGTGTGCCAAAAATTCACAGTGTGCTGATTCCTTTAAGGAGTCGCTGGAAAAAGAAACTCCTCAGATAAATCACAAATATTCTCAAGCAGAATTACATTTGGTAAAAAACTGTGGTGAAAACTGTTGCTCCCAAATAAGACCTTTGATTAAAACAGAATATAACTATATCAATGATGAAGATCTTGATCCACATATAACCACTAAAGAAATCCCGTACACTGCTACTGAATTGGCTAAGTTAAAAAAGGAGTATGGGCGTCTCCCTCACGAGTCAGAGACAGAATATGTATTTCGAGTGTCTCTCACAGGGGGAGATCAAATTCGATTATCTGAACAAGAAGCAAGCGGTTACTGGGGACATGGTGTTTTCTTAACAACAGGAGATAACCGCAACCCATGGTCCCTAACACAGCGAGCTGCATATTGGGCAGGGGGACTTAACCCCCTGGAAAGGGGAGATCCTGTAGCTCTAACCGGCTCCCCAGACCAAATTCTAGAAAACATGCATAAGGCAGCTTGTCTACAACTGATTTATGAAAGAAAATTAATTGTTGGTTATGAATCACCAATTTTGTTACCTGTGAAAGCTGAAATTATGACCCCTTTAATTTGTGGTCTTCCAGAATCACTGAAACCTACAGCAATTCTCCTCCAAACAACCATAGATGATATCCTTGTGGGAGGAGATGAAAAAGAAGTAATAAAAAATAAAGATGCTGAAAAGAGGTGCACTACCTGGGAAAAGGGATTGTTGGTAGTTAATCCAGCTCTCATAGAAGTAGAAAAAATTACACAACAACAACCAATTGCATTAAAAGGCCCTTTTGAAATTACTAAGACAGCCACTACTGGGACTCTCCACCCTGACGGGGTGGCCCAGAGGGCCACAGTGAGAAAGTGGTATGCCCGGATTGAACATGACTCTAACATCTTCTCAATAACAGAAGGAGCTGTAAAAAATCAGGTGATACAAAAAACTGAGAGCTTAAGTAGCAGCCATGACAAACCTGACTTGATAATTAAAGAAACCCCTCCCAACATAAAAACAGAAAAGGGTAGGCTGATTTCTAGCCTACAGTATTGGTGGAACTTGGGGGTGAAGAAAGGGGTACCGAAGGGTTTAATGGTTAACCTGCCGCTTAAAAAATTAAGTGAATTGGTCTCTCAGTGGCAGGATTCCAGCCCCATTGTACCAAGCGCTCCACCTCACCCTCAACTGATTCTGGGCAGTGGGCCAAAGCAACACCACTCACAGGTTCTGGACAGTGAGCAAAAACAATCAGCAAACTCTTGGTTCCCTGATACCTCTGCCAAACGAGAGGGAGAGGTGTGGAGGTGCGGGGCAGTAGCCCTCCAGCTTTCCTCTGCTGAACAAATCGTTACTGAGGAAGAAAGCAGCACTCAGGCTGCAGAGCTGATAGCTGTTTGGAGTGTTTTCCAACATGAGGTACAGAATACCTCTCCTGTCTGTATCTACACTAACTCCTCTGCTATGTTCAAGGGAATTACTGAGTGGCTTCCTTTTTGGCAACAAAAGGACTGGGAAGTAAACAGAATTCCAGTATGGCAAAAGGAAAAGTGGCAAGAAATTTTACGCTTTCTGCTGGTAAGAGTGGGGATTATATCTTGGTTAGTCCAAACTGAAACTTTTAAAAGAACTACAGGAGAATATTCATGGGTAACCTCCGATGCCCTGGGGATAGAGCATTGGATAAACACCCATTGGATAATTCCATCATTTTAATCTCCTGCCCCTATGTGGCAGACTCTGTTTTGTTTATTTTCTACAGAAGAACACCGAGGGACATGAAGATCAGATAAACCATGAACTTATAGATTTAAAATAAATGCTGTAACAAAGCCTATATTTAGTGTAATAATCACATACCATGGTGTGAATACCCCTTTTTGTGCTAAATGACAAAGCTAATATTTTCCCTTTCTTTTCTGTTAACTCAAGGTGATGATGTTTCAATACGCTGCAGACTGAGTACCGGATCCCATACTGAGCCTGTACACAGTCAAGTTGCCGGATCTCGTGGCCAGGTTATATCTTGTGAAACTCGGAATCAAGATTGTTGGCTGAATTTAACAGCTGTACAATTGTCCTCCAAAGTCGTGTGTGGTAAAAACAATACCAAATATTGGGGAGAGCTTAATGTTCAGGTTGTACTACCTACCACACAACCACCAATTAGATTGACTCCAAAAATTTCTGAAATTGGACCCTATGTAATCAGGAAAACTGGCCAACAACAAATGCTATTTAATCCAGCATGGTCTATCAAACAAGTTAAATTACTAATGCAAAACAATGTCTCAGAGATTCAGCCAGCTTGTTCACCTTTTTTGCAAACTTCCTTTGAGGGGTGGACAACCTGGTTGCGAAAGCGAAATTCTTTTCACAAACGGATGACAAGAGATATAACCGGTGTCATGGGATCAGGACTAGGAATTTTGAATAGTATTGATTCAGAAGTATTGATGTATAAATTGGCTGTTGCAACTAAAGATTTGACCAAAATACAACAACCACTGAGGTCATCTTTAACTGCTTTGGGAACCCAACAGTGGTTGCTATCAAACATATTACCAAATTGGGAAAGGGTAAATGTAGATGATCACAAATTAATAATTGATGCACTCAGTGCTACCCAAAACAATGTTTCTCTGGCTCTTAGCTGTATTCAAGCCCAGTTGTGGATGCAGTCAGTTGCTGCATCAATTATCAGAGAGGGTGAAGAAGGCACCTTTCCCACTGAGATTCGGAAAATAGTCTGGGACAATGCCAATGATTTTGAAAAAGAATTTCAATCTTGGTGGAATTTGGTAAATTTTACCTACGATCCCACCACAAACACAGCCACAGCTTTTGTGTTGACAATACGTAATGCTTCAGTACATTCAATCTTTCCTATCATTGCATTGGGGCTGAATCATGACGGAGCTGTTCTCTATCCTCTAGAGCATAGGGAATGGGCCCGTCAGATTGGTGGGAAATGGCAAACTGTTGGTTTAGAAAATTGTATTGTCTGGGAACAAAAGGGGTTTATCTGTGAAAGTAATGCAATCAAAGCTCAAGACATTTGTTTAGACACAGAACAGAATATCTGTCATTTTGAAATCCATCCTAATGAGACTTCTGAAACAGTGCTTGTGTATGTAGGCAATGGATGTGTATGCTTGAGAACTGCTTGTGATAGTATGCTTGTAGAAAACATAGTAGTGGATACTAAGAATCATTCAAATTTTTGTGTATGCAATTTTACTGAGATTATAGGTTGTGACTTTCCTTATTTAGCTCCAGTTACTTCATATTATCTTTTGCAGTATAATTACACTTTGATTCATCGTTTAGTGCCTGCTCCAATTGGAATGAACTTTACTCTGGTAAGGCAATTGTTGCTTCACCAGGATTTAATCGAAATTTTGGAAAAGATCAAAAAGGATGGACAAAAGACCTTAGTTACGGTTCACCACAATGTGAAAGGAATACATCGTGTTCTGGAAAGAGTAAGGAAAGATGCTGAACACAAGTGGTGGGACACTCTTTTTGGGTGGTCACCAACTGCTACAGGTGTTTTGAACAAATTGTGTCATCCCATCATCGTCCTCTTGGTTTTAGTTTTACTTGGTTTTGTTCTATCAGCAATCTTGTACATCCTGAATTGGAGAATGATGAAGCGGTTGACACAATTGACTTCCATAATGGATGCACACAACATGATTGGTACTTTACATGTTGCTGATACCCCTAAGGTTATCGATACTCGATGAATTATGCAGGCACTACAATAAATAATTTGACATTGTGACTATGAGGTTAATCATTTTATCATGGTGTATTTTAGAATATAATTTATTGTTTGTTTTAAGATAAGAAACCAATATGTAAGTTTTAGTTGAAATTATATATAATAGTTTTTCTTTGAAATCAATATATTGATTTTTTTATTGTTTTGTTTTTTCTTTTTCCTTTTTCTGTCCCTTATCTTTTCCCTACTACCTGTCTCTGTTTTTTCTGGGATATACTACCAACTGTAACGAGTCCTGAAGACTTCAGAGAAGAATTCTGCAGCAGCACTACAACATCGTGCAGAAAGACCTCGACGATTGTGAGCCACGGGGTGGTGTAAGAGACGGTCCGAAGATTCCCTCATCTGTCTCACAACCGTCTCAAGGACAGAGACTGAGACCCTGAATATCACAAGGGACTTGGTTTGGGGGTTTGGGCCTAGCTGAGATGGATGTTTGCTCAGTGATTGTTTGCAGGTGGTTGCACGGTACACTGCTCTCGTTCCTGCTGGTGAGCAGAGCCTTGGTAACCTGCACAACGGGTTTTCCACGACTCATGGCTCTCATTCCTGCTGGTGAGCAGAGGTTTGTGCCTGGTACCCTGTGCAATGGGTTTTCCACAACACCTTGTCCTTGTTCCTGCTGGTGAGCAAAGACTTGCAAGACATGGATCGCTCTGTACCCTACACCTGCTCCCTGCGCAATGGAATTTCATTACAATGATCATCAATCTCATCTGGTTTTGGCCCTGCGCCCCTCGCTTTGCAAAAGACTATAAAATT
Organism: Cyanistes caeruleus; assembly: GCF_971803275.1. Classification (NCBI taxonomy): domain Eukaryota; kingdom Metazoa; phylum Chordata; class Aves; order Passeriformes; family Paridae; genus Cyanistes; species Cyanistes caeruleus. The sequence goes on along the minus strand of NW_028256295.1, from coordinate 3,783,483 downwards.
ATACCCCAAACTCACCTTCCTTTGAGATCTCCCCAACGGACAGAAGACTCTGCGTCGTTGGACGGCTGAGTGGACTTCGACGTTGGTAGCTATAATCCCCTTACTCTCTTTTCCTTATGCCTTGCTTTCTCTTTTCTTTCCCTCTATCACATATTAGTGCTGATGAGCACTCAATAAACTGTGTTTTATTGTTTAAGTCCTTGGTTTGCTGATAATCTTTTGTACTCTAAGACCGGCTAAAAGAACCACATCACGAATCCCACCTTGCGGATCGTGACACATGGGAACAGACCACAGCAGGGAGACAGCTCTGGCCAGGAGCAGCTCCTGAGCACAGCCCAGCAGGGCTGGGGCCCTGCCAGGGCAGCTCAGGGACACAGAGAGCAGGCCCAGACAGAGCTGCCAGGGGCTCAGCACTGGCAGCGGCTGTGGGATGTGCCAGAGGGGGCTGTGTCCCAGCAGCACCTCTGTGGCTGTGTCCTGGAGCCCCAGAGCAGCTGTGATGTCAGAAAGGGGCTGTGTGACAGCTCTGAGTGGGCTGTGTGAGGTCACAGCTGGGGCTGTGACATCACAGAGTTTGTTGTGTGAGGTCACTGAGCAGTTACGGTATCATAGAGGAGATCTGTGACATCACAGTGCAGGTTGTGACATTGTAGTGTGGCTGCATGACATCACAGTGTGGCCTGGGTGATATCACTTAGTGGATTGTGACATCACAGAGAGGACTATGACACCAGAGATTAGATAGAGAATACCACAGAGAGGGTTGTGACATCACTGAGCAGACTGTGACACCACATGGTGGTGATATGAAATCCTAAAGTGGGCAGTGACATCATAGAAAAGCCATGTGACATCTCAGGACAGGTTGTATGACATCACAGTGCTGACTGTGACATCACAGAATGAACTATGACATCAAATGTTGCTGTGTGATATCACAGAATGCTATGTGACATCACGAGGTGGTTTTGTGGCATATGGGAAGAGATGTGACATCACAGAATGGTGGTGTGACATCCCAGAGCAGGTTGTGTGACACCACTGAGTGGGCTGTGACATCCCAGGTGGCTGTGTGACATCTCGAGGTCACTGGGGAGGTCACTCTGCCCCAACCTCCTTCACAGTTCCCCCCAGAGAAGTCCAACGCTGCCCTTGGAGCAGCCTGTCTGCACAGAAACACTTCCAGGGCTCTCTGCATTTCCCTTCCCTCACTCTTGCCTCACTCACACACCTCCCAACAACCCACTTGGTGCTTTCAGCTGCAAGGAGTTCAAAGCTTGTCTGTCCTTCAGCAGCTGCTCTAATTCTGCCTTCAGCCAACTCTGGGGTTGTGTTTATTGTAGAACTCCCTGTGTGTCTGAAACATTCCTTGTGTGGCTCTGCCTTGGGGAAGGGGAACCTCCTTGGTGGCACCTTGGGCTTGGCACACACTTGAGGAGGGTGTCTGTTTTCCATGGGGAAACTCAGCAGTTTTAGATTGCTAAAATCAAAGAAGGAAAACCCCTCTTTGCCTGAGTGCAGCCAGTTCTGTGAGCAAAGCAGGTCCCAGGAGAGTGAGGAGAGACAGGATGGGGCTGGGGAATGTGGAGCAAGGTTGTCCCCACTGGGTCAGACCTCAAGGCACAGCTTCTCTGACCTGGCCAGACCTCCTTAGGAGAGACCCTGGATCAATATCCATCACTGAGTGCTGCAATCACCTCTGCTCTAAAGAGAACAGGAATAAAAGACACCCTTTAAAATAGGAATACATATTTCTTAGAAGTTCTTTGAACTATTTCTCCGTAACTATTTAGGAAACTTTCCTAAGAACTGCACCTGACCAGAGGGAAATCAAGGCACAGACATGGTTTGTTAGGATTTGCTTGATCCTAATGAGCCCCGTGGTGCATTTGGAGCTGAGTCCTTGAACCTCAGGGCCTGAGAGGAGATTGCACAAACCTTTCCAGGAGTCCAAGTCAGAGGAAAAACCCAAAGTGTCTCCAGGCATTAATGGGTCCCACTGAGGTCCATCCCCAACACAGGCTCCTCATGGACTCCTTGGAGAAGAGAACTGGAGGCCAGGATTGCACAAACTTCTCAGAGACTCAGGGTGGGAAGGAAAAAGGAAAGTGCCTTAAGAACCTGAAGTACCTTGAAGCATTAATGAGCCCCACTGAGTGTTGTTACTGACAAAGCCTCTCAAGGGACTAATTACAGCAGATAATTGGAGGCCAGGATTGCACAAAGCTCTCAGAGACTCCAAAGCAAAAGCCAAAGTCCTTTGAAAAAGCTGCAGTCCCTGGGAGCATGAAGGAGCCCCCCAGGGCCATTCCTGAGCAAGGCTCCCCAGGGACTCCTTCCAGCAGATCCCTGAGGCCACTGGCATGTGGGCTAGGGGGGATGCTGAGGGCAGGCCAAGGGGGTGACAGTGGCCAGCCTTGCTGGGGCTGTGCCAGGAGGCCCCAGGGCCTCAGGACAAGGTGTCTCCTCACAGCCCTTGCTGGCACAGCATTGGCTGCTGTGGCCCAGGGCACCAAGGCTTGGCTTCTCTTTGTCCCCAGCTGTCATCAGTGCCTCCAGTGCTCTGCTCTGGCTGGGGCCTGGGGACACTTTCTCAGTCATGTCCCTCAGTGGGACCCATTAAAAGTGAAAGAAACTTTGGAGTTGGATTCTGACTTGGAGTTCTTGAGAGGTTTCTTCCCCTCCCTGTCAGGGACTGATGTTCAGGGCCTCAGCACAAAGCCCCAAGAGGCTCATTCAAGTCCTGCTGCTGTGTCTGTGCTGCTGAGCTGGGCTGGGCTCCTGGCACAGAGGCAGCTCCTGGAAACCAAGAAGAGCTTCAAAAGCACATTTCTCTTGCTGAGCAGCTCTTCTGCCAGCCCAGCAGGGCTGGGGCACTGCCTGCAGCCACCCTGGGCACAGCCCAGAGGCACAGAGAGCTTCAATCAGTCAGGGCTGGGAAGGGGCTGAGAAGTGCCTGGGGCAGAATCCCTGCCAGCCCTTGACACAGGAAGCCTCTGGCTGCAGGACAATGCAGCTGCAGCTCCTGGAGGCATCTCCTAAAGCTGGAACACCCCAGTGCCTACAGACTCTGTGAGTACATTCTCTGCCTGTCCCTTGTGCAGAGCAGCCAGGGGTGCCCAGGGCTGTCCTGCAGAGCAGGGTCCTGCAGCCCAGGGCGCTGTGCTGGGGCAGGGACTCTGCTGCCTGCCAGGGACAGCTCTCAGCCGGCCCGGGGAGCTGCTCCCAGCGCTGGGGAGAAGCTGTGGGGGGAAGGAGCCACCCTGAGCAGGGCAGGGGCTGCTGCTGAGAGGGGCTGTGTGGGGCAGGGCTGCTCCCAGCTCCAGTCCTGCCTGGGCACAGCTCCAGAGGACACTTCCCAAAAGAAGGTGAACCCGGGATTGCTGTAAAGATCAGGAGCTTTCCTGAGACTGTGTTCAATTTCTTGCTTTAAGCAGGGTGGGAAAGCTGGGATGATGACAAAAAGATTTTTGCTTTTTATATATGTTTAATATATTTTTAGATCTGTAAACTATTATTATATAGTTATAAAATGATAATCCTTAATTAACTCTATTAAACTACTATTATATACTTATATAACTATTATCATTAATTAATTCTGGTATGTTTCCTAACCTTTCTCTTAGATTTTAGAACTATAATCTCATCTTCTAAATAGATTTCTGAAATACTGTATTGTCTTATCGTCAGGGAGAGGAGCTACAAGAAGAACATTTTGTTTTCTAACCAGAATGTGAGCAGTCATAACAAAAAGTGGGGCAAAGAAACCCTTGGACCTACTCCAGTGGGTTGACCCAGGCGTGTGTAACTGGGGCAGCTGAATCTCCTATTGAATGTTTCTGTTAAATATCCTAATGAATTAATCTTAATAAATTGCTGAAATAAGGGGCTGGGTGTGCCTCATCCCTACTGGGACACCTGGAAGTTTCCAATAAAGCTGGTTTTTCTTTACTCTTCTAACACTCTTGCAGAAGGTTATTTTTCTCTTTTGATTATAGGCAACAGGAGGATGAGAGAAGCAGAAGAGGAATTGTAATCCCAGAATCACAGAACATTCTGAGTTGAAGGGGACACACCAGGAACAGCAAAGTAATGTTGGAACATTTACAGAGATGCCAGAATTGTAAGTTTGGGTGCTCAGTCTCTCTGCTGGGAGCCTCCTAAACAGCCTAAATGCACTGTACTGATATTGCCATTGGTATCTGGGGCTCTCAGGGAGGCTCTGGCATCTGCAGCAGCTGAGTCAGGCCCTGCCCTTGGGATTGCTGCCAAGCAGGTGTGTCCATGGGAATGGGGTGTCCCAGCTTCCCTGTGATCTGTGGGGCTGTGGGCAAAGCAGTCCATGGGAAAGGGGAATGAGCTGAGTCCCCTCCCTGAGATCCCATCATGGGCACACCTGGGGATCTCCTTGCTGTGTCCTTCCAAGCTCTGAGCTGCCCTCCTGGCTGCAAATCTGTGCCAGAGCCTCTCAGAGTTCCCTGAATGTCCCACGGGGAAGGGCAGAGATGCCACAGCTGAGGAAATGCTGTTGGCTCTGCCAAGGGAGCCGTGAGTGTCCTTGGCAGAGGGGGGTGCTGAGCCCTTGCCCAGAGACCTTTAGAGAGGGTGAGACATTCAGGGATCCCTCTGCTCTGGGCAGGGTCTGGTTTATGCCAGGGTGACACAGGAGTGTGACTGTGCTCTGATTCCAGCCAAAGGTGCAAACCCAGGGCAGTTGGGAACAAGCCCATCCAGCCCCTCACCTTCCCTAAGCCACAGGGAATCCTTTGCCTCTCACATCTCTCAGTGGGAAATTCTGAGTGCAGCAGAAATGCTGGGGATTTCTGACCTCAGAGAACCAAGAATGATGGGTGGGCAGGAAAACAATTCCTAAAACCAACTCCTGCCACCTATTTCCTTTACAAGTGTTGTGCAGATGGCGACTAAGCCCTTCTGCATTAGGAGTGATTCCCTTGAATATATGCTGAATTTCCAGCCTTGTCCCTCTCCTGCATGGCCACAAACCCAGGGCAGCAGGGCAGGGATGGCTCCTGGAGAGCCCCCAGGCACAGGCCTGGCTGCTCCTGGCACACTCAGACAGCACAGCTGGAGCTCAGTCAGGGACCTGGGTGAAGTTTTTCCCAGAGCAGGAACAAGGCTGGGTGACTCCCAGCCTCTCCTGATTTGTCACTACTACTTTTCTTCATGAACAGGTCCCCATGTGCAGCCACAGCAAATGTCCAACAGCAGCTCCATCAGCCACTTCCTCCTGCTGGCATGGGCAGACACGCGGCAGCTGCAGCTCCTGCACTTCTGCCTCTTCCTGGGCATCTCCCTGGCTGCCCTCCTGGGCAACGGCCTCATCATCAGCGCCGTAGCCTGCAGCCACCACCTGCACAGCCCCATGTTCTTCTTCCTGCTCAACCTGGCCCTCACTGACCTGGGCTCCATCTGCACCACTGTGCCCAAAGCCATGCACAATTCCCTCTGGGACACCAGACACATCTCCTACACAGGATGTGCTGCACAGCTCTTTTTCTTTATGTTCTTTATCTCAGCAGAGTATTTCCTCCTGACCATCATGTGCTACGACCGCTATGTGTCCATCTGCAAACCCCTGCACTACGGGACCCTCCTGGGCAGCAGAGCTTGTGCCCACATGGCAGCAGCTGCCTGGGCCAGTGGCTTTCTCAATGCTCTCATGCACACAGCCAATACATTTTCCCTGCCCCTCTGCCACGACAATGCCTTGGGCCAGTTCTTCTGTGAAATACCACAGATCCTCAAGCTCTCCTGCTCCAATTCCTACACTAGAGAACTTGGGCTCATTGCAGTCAGTGCCTGTTTAGCACTTGGTTGTTTTGTGTTCATTGTTTTCTCCTATGTGCAGATCTTCAGGGCTGTGCTGAGGATCCCCTCTGAGCAGGGACAGCACAAAGCCTTTTCCACCTGCCTCCCTCACCTGGCTGTGGTCTCTCTGTTCCTCAGCACTGGCACATTTGCTCACCTGAAGCCCCCCTCCATCTCCTCCCCATCCCTGGATCTGGCAGTGTCAGTTCTGTACTCAGTGGTGCCTCCAGCCCTGAACCCCCTCATCTACAGCCTGAGGAACCAGGAGCTCAAGGCTGCAGTGTGGACACTGATGACTGGATCATTTCAGAAACATTAAACTCCTGGAACATTTCTGCAAATCACTTGTAATAAAAGTCAACTTTGATACTTCTTGTTTTAATTTTGGAGGTTCTTTTTCTTCATTTTACTTTCTAATATTGTGTACAATAAAATGTTATTATTTGTGCCATTTCTCATTTTATTTCTCTCTTCACCTCCACTGTGGCCACAGACTGTGCCAATGAGGGGCTGTGCCCTTGGTGGCTTTCAATGAACTAAAGGATCTCCCAGCAAAGTTTTCTCCAGAGATTCCTCTTTTGTTCTCTTCTCTGGAGCTGCAGCAGCAGTGTCTGTGTGCAGAGCTGGGGCAGATCAGTGCTGGCACAGCAGCTGTGCCCAGGAGCAGCAGCACTTGGTGTTGCCAGTGCTGCTCCCGTGCCACTGCCCCGCTGCCCTCCTGGCCCTGGTGTTGCTGCAGGGCCTGAGTGCTCTCGGGGCCGGGCACAGCCCTGGGGGTGGCAGTGCCGGGGCTGCAGCAGGGACAGGCCATGGGCACTGCTGGGGCAGCGCTGACGCCTCAGGGCAGGGCCTGGGGGCTCCAGGCTCCTTGCCCAGGCTCTCTCAAGAACACGGCCAGGCCAAAGCTCAGCACAAAAAACCCCCGTGAGCAGCCCCAGGCTGGCCGTGGGCAGGCTGGGGGCAAACAGCATGGCTGGGGCTCTGCAAGGTCCCTGGGGGAGATGGGAAGGAGCAGCAGAGCAGGGGCTGATCCATCCCCACTGCGCTGGACACCCCAGGGCAGCGTCCCAGAGCGTCCTCATGGAGCTGCCAACAACATCCCCCCTGTGCAGCCCTGGCCTCTCCCCCAGCTCAGAGAGGTGCCGCATCCTTGCAGGCACAGACACAGCAGCACTGGCTCAGGAGCCCCTGTTTGCACTGCCCAGAGCAGGCGTCAGCACCCCCATGGTGCTGCTGTGGGGAGATGAACCTGAGGGAGCACAAATGCCATCAGCCCCAGGGGCCAGGAAGGGCTGGGGGACGGGAGGGAAACCACTCAGGTTTGTCATGGCCTCTGAAGTCACACAGAAAGTTTGTTCCCATGAGCTGTGAGTTTCCTGTGACACTGCAGACGTTGTTGCTCAGAGCCAGGGCTGCCTGGCAGCCACCCCCAAACTGCCCTGAGCATTTCCTTTGCTTCACCTTTGCTTTCTTTACTCCTCCTGATCCAGATTTCTTCCTATTCCTTTTGATTAACCACCCCAGCTCCTTCAGCTACTCCTCACAGGATTTGTGCTCCAGACCCCTCACCAGCCTTGTTGCCCTTCTCTGGACACGCTCCAGCCCCTCCATGGCCTTCCTAAATTGGGGGCCCAGAAATGGACACAGCACTTGAGGTGCTGCCCAAACAGTGCCAAGCACAGAGGAAGAATTCCTGCCCTGCTCCTGCTGGCCACACTGCTCCTGATCCAGGCCAGGAGCCATTGGCCTCCTTGGCCACCTGGGCACACTGCTGGCTCATGCCCAGCCTGCTGTCCATCAGTGCCCCAGCTCCCTTTCTGCCTGGCTGCTGTCCAGCCACTCTGTCCCCAGCCTGGAGCACTGCAGGGGTTGTTGGGGCCAAAGTGCAGGACCTGGAACTTGGACTTGTTAAACCTCACCTTGTTGGGTTTGGGCCCTGGATCCAGCCTGTCCAGCTCCCTGTGCAGAGCCCCCCTACCCTGCAGCACATCAACACTCCCAGGCAACCTGGTGTCACCACGGTTCCATGGGGCCCTAGAGTGTCACAATGGTCTCCAGGATTCCATGAGGCCTCCCAGCAATCCAATTTTGGATCATACTGGGAGTGACTGGACTCGTACTGGGAGTATCTGAGAATGACTGGGAACACACCATGCACATCATCCCCCATACTGGGGGTGACTGGGAGCAACTGGGAGCACGCTGGGAGCCAATGGCATCATACTGGGACTGACTGGGTTGATCTAGCCAGAGGCAACTGGGACCATCCTGGGAGTGCTGCCTTGTGACAAGGATCATACTGGAGCTTACTGGGCTCATGATGGTGTTGAAAGGGAACAGCTGGGATCTCTGAACACCAAAGGTTCCTTTCCTGCTCACTGAAGAAGGAGCTTCCCAGTATCCATGTGTGAGGTGACCTTCACCTGAACCAGATGCTGTTAGGAGAAAAAGCTGCCTCTGCTGGAAAATCCCACACAACAAGTCAATGCCAAGAGAGCATTTTGCTTTCACAACTTCCCTCCTGGAGCCACAGTCCTTTTGGATCACACAGCAAGCAAGAGAACAGCACAAAATACAAGGCTGTGTCCAGTTTTTGGCTGGGTCAGCAAACGGAGGGAGGAATGCCAGGGTTCACTGCCACAGACTCTCCTCCTGGGGAACAGAACCCCCCCAGGCTCCATTCCAAATGCTGTGCACACCCTGCTGGCTACAAACAACCCCTTCTTTAAGAAGTTGTTGGCAGGAGCTCTCCCAAATAAATGGCATCTTAATGGCAATTTTCTTTCAAAATCACCTCTGTTCCAAAGGAAGAACAGAAAGCCCACAGCAATCCCAAAGGCACATATGGTGCACCTGGGGAAATCCTCGACTTAGGGGCACAGTGGGTTAAAAAATACCCATAAGAAGCCCCAGAGTGCAGAGTGCAAACTGCAGCAACCACTTGCTGGATCATTTTGGCTGTGCTGCACACACCTGCAGACTGTCTGTCCCCCTGCCAGGACAGAAGGACACCCGTCAGGGGCTGGGCTGGCTGCTGAGAATGCCTCGGGCAGGAGGATCCTCAGGCAATGAGCAGGTGCCCAGAGCCGCTCTGACACTGAGGCCTCTGTGCCCCACAGCAACGGGAACACCACAAGGACATGGCAACGTTCCTGTGACATCACAGCAGCAGCTCCCCCAAAAACCGCCTGCAAGGTTCTCCTGGGTCACCAAGGAGCACAAAGGATCCTCCGAGGGCACAACCTATTGCTCAAGGGATCCAAGAGGAACTCAGAAAATGCAGCAAATGAGGACACCCCACAGCCCAGCCTGAACACTGAGAAGGAACAAAGATGTGACCAAACCAATGGAAACACAACTTTTGGTCACTGATGCTTCTGACTAAAACCAGCAAGGCTTGTTCCATCTTGGACCTTTATTCTAGTTGTAGAAACAAGCAAGGTTCTCTACTGTCAATGTCCAGAAAGCAGGAACTTGGGGGAAAGAAGGCTGAGAGTGCCAAAGCCTTGTGTGACTCCTTGGACATCTTGTGGCTGAGGGTGTCCAAGGCAATGGACTCACAAGCGGGGTCCCTGCCCTCCCCACTGACAGCTGCCATCTCTCCTTCAGCCCCACACGTGTCTCCAACAACCTCCTGTCAAGGGCCTCCATCCACACATTCCATCAGCAGCCACAGATCCTCATCCACGAGGTCACCCAGCATCCCTGAGGCCACAGCAGGGAGTGCTCCTGGCATCTGGTAGAGCACTGTGGCTTTCCTGGGATCCTTCTGGTGCCTGTGGCTGAGAGGAGTGGGGTGGATGGAAGCAGGACGGGTCACAGATCAGCAGCCCCACTGCAAGCAGTGCTTTCTCCTGCTGTGTGGGGACCGTGGGGTGACTGATATTGGGACTCCTCTGGCTTTGGCTCCTGCAGAGCACACAGTGGCTCAGACACTGGGCTGAGGGAAGGGGTGCCATGGAAACCCAGCACAGGCATTTCTCTTTGGAGAGGGGGTTCTGCAGGGAGACAGGAGAAGAAGAGACTTTCCTGTCTGCTGAGATTCCCCCTCCTCCTTCAGCAGCCATTCCACAATCCATCAGTACCAGAGTTCATAGGATCACTTCCATGCCAGGGAGCACAAGGCACTCAAAACTGAACCCTGCCAGAGCCCAGCCCTGCCTGCCCATTTGGAGGGTGTGGGGGAATGGAATTTCAGCAGGAGCTGACCCACAATGATACTTTGCCACTGGTGGGTTTCTCACAGCCTTAGAAGGAGTTTGAGATCTCTGTCCCCAACACCTGCTCACCCTTCAAGTGCGCACACGAGCCTGGGGGCAATTCAGGTTCCCTGGAGTGGTGGCTGCTTCCCTTGAAAACAGGAGCTGTTGTCTTTTCCAGTGTGCTTAACTCCCTTCTACCTATTAGAAAGTGGGTGAGTAAAGGAAATGACCCTGGAGAAAGGAGACCAGAAATGGGGAAAAGGATGAAACATGTCTGAATTACAAATGAAATCTATTTCAATTTATTTCTTTACTACTAATCTATTACAAACAAAAACATGTTTCTGAGCTGATTGTTGGGATTCAGAAGAATTATTATTCAAGAAATAAACTTGTTCTTGTTGTTATTATTATTTATTAGTATTACTTTTCACTGTCAAGACTTTTAAATCTTAGACATGAATAAAAATGGCTGGATGTCTCTCACTGGGAAAATTCCCTTGCTTTTCCCACTGTGATTAAACTGTACGGTCATTTCCAAGTTGCCAGTAGATTCTAAAGATGGAAAATCCTTTTAATGGTGGGTTTAGTGTGGTTTGGAGCTGGGGAAGGGTCTCATCCCCTCCCAGAGGTGCCCCAAGCCCGCTCTGCTGCCACATCTGCACTCGCGGCCCCTCACGGCTGCCCTGCCCTGGGGACATGGTGGGACCCCCTCCTGCCAGGGCTGAGGCTCCTCATGGCCCCTCACAGCCCCTCATGGCCCCATAGAACCTCTCACAGCCCCTCATTTCCCCTCACAGCCCCTCATGGCTCCATAGAACCTCTCATGGCCCCATAGAACATCTCTTGGCCCCTCACAGCCCCTCATGGCCCCTCACTACCCCTCATGGCCCCATAGAACCTCTCATGGCCCCACAGAACCTCTCATGGCCTCAGAGAACCTCTCACAGCCCCTCATGTCCCTTCATGGCCCCTCATTTCCCCTCACAGCCCCATAGAACCTCTCATGGCCTCATAGAACCTCTCATTTCCCCTCACGGCCCCTCACAGCCCCAGGGGCTCCTCCCAAAGGAGAAGGGGTCGGGCCCTGCTCACTCTCCTTTTATTTCGGTCCCTTCACAGCGCCGAGTAAAGAAAGGCTGAATGGAGCCTTTCCCCAGCGTTTCCCTCGGGGTTCATTGCGGGCTGAAGCTCTGTGCTGGCGCTGGCCCCAGCACCAACATCCCTGCAGCCCCCAAGGCCTTTGCTGTCCCCCCGTGTCCATTCCCTGTCCCCGAGTCCCGCCCGGCTCTGGCAGCAGCAGCAGCCGCAGCGCAGCGGGCGCAGGCCCGGCCCGGCCGGGGCTCCCGGCCAGGAGCAGCAGCAGCGCCGGCCCTTCCCACCTGCTCCTGCCTCGGCTTCCCAGGGCTTTTGCCAGGGCAATGCTGGACTACAGCAACAATCCCCCACAAACAGCCCTGATTCCTCAGGGCCCGCCTCTGCTGCCCTCAGCCAGCCCTCAGAGGAAGAAAGGATCGGGTTCCAGCGCTGTTTTCAGCCCTGTTTTACTCACCCTGAGGTGACAGCAGGAGGCTGTTGGTGCCCTGGCCTTGCCAATTGTAGATCCCGACTGCTCTTGCCCCTCTTCTACTTGCCACTTGAATTTTAGCAGTACAGCTGCAATTGCCTCTTTCAATCAGTGCTACCCACTGTGCTTTTGTCACAGGGAACTCAGGATTTTTGTTTCAGCCATCATGATCAGTAGAGATCAAAATGCTCCCAAGTCCCTGAGCACTAAGTCAAGGGGAATTAAAGCCACACAGGTCACATTTGCAGTGCTCAAACACAGCCCTGTTGCTGCTGCTGCTGCTGCTGAAATAGAATCAACTGACAGAGGCCATCACAGAAATTGCCTCTGCAGTGGCAAATAAAATGAAAAAATCCACCAGAAGAAAGAAAAACCAGAACTTCCCAACTCGCTTCATTGTTTCTTCTGAGCAGCAGAAGAAAAAGGAACAGGGCACCTTTCAGGCAGCTCCACAAGCTCAGGGTTCTCCATTTCATTGGGAATCTGAGACGCAATTTGCCTTGTTAAAAGGATAAAAGCAAAGGGAATGAATTGGGAATTATTAGGAAAAAATGACCCTTCTTACACACAAAGTTCACCAAGTCATTCCCTGCATTTCTCCTTTTCACATTCTTTCTCTCATCCACTGAGAGGTCCAGCTTATCATGTTCTGCTGCTTATCATCAACTGATTGTGCTCTTGATTTCTCCCACTGCAAGAGATGTAGAATCATCTCAACTGAACACAGAAACAAACTCCCTCTGTCAGCCCATCTTCATGTTCCAGATCACTTTCCAGATGTCCATGGGGCTGTTGGAATGATGAGCTCTGCACTGCTGGCTGCAGGCTCTGGAGATTCTTTCTCCACATTCAGCCAGGCTTGTATTCCCCAACAATTCCTGGTAGCCCATCATGTTTTCTTTGGGTAGAAGAGCAACAATGAAAACCTCACCAATGGCACAACTCCCCTGTGCACAAGGAAAAGAAAGAACAAGTTGTCAAGTTCTTCAAACATTTGTCCTGCTTTGCTGCAAGAGTTGTGCTGCACTCACAGTGTGGGAAGCCAAGAGAAGCTGCAGCTGGGGGCACATCTTGTGACAGGAGCTGCGCCTTGTTCTCCAGGACAGGTTTTTGGAAAGAACAGACGGGACTGGGGAGAAGATTCTGGGAAAATTGAAACGGCTTTTTTAAGAAATGAAAATAAAATCCAAAGAAACAAACAATATGTTTTTCTCTATTTTTCTCTATTTTTTTTCTCTCTATTCTCTATTTTTATGTTTCCCTTTTCCATCTTGCGCTGTTTCTCCATCCCATTCATTCCAAATGGATCTCACCTCTAAGATCTGAGACTTGGCAAGTTTTAGACACTGTAAAATACCCTGAGCTATAGCCAGTTTGCCTTGCCCTGTTTTCCTTGGACAGCAATGCTGGAGACACAAGTGCAGTGCTTGGCTCAGGTACAAATTCTGCATTCAGGGAATGTGCTCAGACGGTGTCTGAGCCTCAGCAGGGACAAGGCACAGCAGCAGCCAAGGGCATTGCTGTGCCCCTGTGCAGGAGTCCAGACTCTGGCTCTTGGCTCAGCAGGGCAAAGTTGCCGTGTTTGGCCAGGCTCAGGGGCTGCCCGGGGAGCGCGGGGCTCGGCGCGGGGCCGAGCGGGCAACGGACAAACGGACACGGGGACAAACGGCCCCGCTGCTTCAGCTGCAGCGGCAGCGGCGGCAGCAGCAGCGGCGGCAGCAGCAGAAGCAGCGAAAGCAGCAAATTTATCAATTCTCTCTCTCTCCTCTCCCTCTCCCACTGTCCCTCATCTTCTCCCGGTCTCCCTTTTCCTGTGTCCCCTCCTCTTTCAAGTTCCCTCTCCCCGTGCCCGCCCGGGCCATGCCCCCGGTCCGCCCCCGGCCCCGGGCGGGGCTGCCCCGGCCCCGGCCCCGGCCCCGCCCATCCCGCCGAGGTCTCCTCTTCGCCTGGCTCTGGCTGTGCTGGGCGGGCATCAGTGGCCGGGGCTGGGGCGGCATCGCTGCCCTTTGGCTCCGCCTGGCCCGACCCCGACCCCGGCCCCGGCCCCGGCCCCGGCCCCGCCCCCGGCCCCGGCCCCGGCCCCGGCCCCGGCCCCGGCCCCGGCCCCGGCCCCGGCTCCTCCCGGGGCCCGCGGAGGACACAGGCGGTGCGGCCGCTGCCGCCGCCTCCGCTGCGGCTTCCCCGGCCCGAGCTCCGCCGCTGTCGCGTTCCAATGAGGGAACGCCTGCGGGTGCCCGGCCCGGGGAGCTCGGGGAGCGCTCGGGGGCCGTTCCTGGCCCCGGGCCGAGCACTGACGGCCGCGTCTCTTCCCCAGGGAAGGCGCAGCAGGCCCTGCAGCAGCGCTACCGAGTGGGTTCACTGCTGGGGCGCGGCGGCTTTGGCAGAGTTTTTGCGGCCACTCGGCTCTCGGACGGACTCCCGGTGAGCAGAGGGGCCGGCGGCGGGCGGAGGAGGAGGAGGGGGCGGAGGAGGAGGATGGGGCTGGACACGGTGGGCGGTGAGCTGAATCCGCTGTTCCCTTTGGCTTGCAGGTGGCCATCAAAAAGGTGCCACGGAACCGCGTCCGGCACTGGGGCGAGCTGGTGAGTGAGCGGGGCCAGCGGCAGAAGCCGGGCCGTGCCGGGCGGGGATGAGCCGGGGCCCGGCAGGGTGGGAGCCGCCAGGACACCTGGAGGGAGAGCGGGCGTGGGGCCAGCGGAGGGCACAGAGCATCCCGGGCTGGCTGAGGGCTTCCCGAGCCCTGGCACGGCCTCAGCCCCACTGACGGCACCGTGCTCCTCCCGCAGCCCGACGGCACCAGCGCACCCCTGGAGATAGTGCTGCTGGACAAGGTGTCCACAGGCTTCCCCGGTGTGGTGCAGCTGCTGGAATGGTTTGAGCTCCCCAACACCATCGTGATGGTGCTGGAGCGCCCGGAGCGGTGTCAGGACCTGCGGCGTTTCATTCGGGCACGGAGGTTCCTGTCCGAGGAAGAGGCGCGGGAGCTGTTCCAGCAGGTGCTGGCGGCCGTGCGGCACTGCACCAGCTGCGGGGTCCTGCACCGAGATATCAAACCTGAGAACGTCTTGGTAGACCTGGACACCGGCCAGGCAAAACTGATCGACTTCGGCTGTGGCACCTACCTGCAGGACACAGCCTACACTCAATTTGCAGGTGAGCCCACACAGGGGTGGTGATCCTGGTCCTGGCATCTCCTGGCCCAACCTGGGTGTGGCAGCAGGGATTCTCCCAAGACTGGGGCTGGGGCTGGGGCACCCAGCCTGATAAAACCCCCGTGGATGGGAGTAGCAGGGAGGGGGAGCCAGAACCTGTGCACCTGCTGGTTTGGTGTGCAGGTGAGAATGGGCTTGGACTGCTCTGCTCACCTGGTTTGCCTTGGTTCAAGATATTTTTTGGGCAATGCCAGCAGGGAGGATGTGGGTATGGTTTTTCCCCAGCACTGAGTGGGTATTTCCCCTTGTGTGTCATGGTCGGGCCTTGCCAGGGTTTCTGCTGCCCTCTTCCAGCACCAGTGGCTTCTTTTCCAACCCCGGGTTTGTACCCAAGTCCCAGGTGCTGGCGAGAGGGCAGCAGGTCACCCCGTGTGCCACTGGGGCAGCCCCCACATGCCCAGGGATGCTGGGGCCAGGCTCTGGGAGCAGCAGCATCCCCCTGATGAGCTCCATCCATATTCCATAGGAACACCGTCATACAGCCCCCCGGAATGGAACGACTTCGGCTGGTACCATGGCGAGGCAGCGACCGTCTGGTCCCTGGGCATCCTGCTGCACGAGATGGTCTGCGGGGAGCACCCTTTCAGGAGGGGCAGGAACATCAGATGGGGCCAGCTCCCGCTGCCACAACGGCTCTCCCAAGGTGGATCCTCATCTCTGGGCACGGGGGGAACACCAGTGTTGGGAGACAGCAGCGGGCTCGTGAGCATCCCGCTCTGGCAGCTGCTGAGGAGGTGGCACATGTCCTGCTCTCCTGCTCTCCTCCAAAACAAAGAATTAATGGGAAAGTTTAGGCCCAGCTCTGAGCACATCCAGCGTGGCCTGGGCACGGGAATAGTGGGGCAAAGCAGACAGGAGCCTTCTCCAACTGACCAGTGGTTTGTGGTTTCTCTCCCCAGACTGCCAGATTCTGATCAGGTGGTGTTTATCCCTGAACTCCTTGGACAGGCCCTCATTAGAAGACCTGTCCTGTGATCCCTGGATGCAGGATATTCATCAGCCCTAGAAGAAGGGAGAGAGCCACAGGCACAGTGATGCAGGGACCTGGTAAGTTACAGCTCCACACATGCCCTGGCAATCAGCAGCAAAGAAACCCAGACTTTTTTGTCCTGCCTGTGTCACTGCACTGGGGTCATGGAATGGGAACACACAGCCCTTGTGCTGGAGCTGAGCTGCTCTGCCCAGCACTGGTGGGCACCATCTGAGCTGGTTTTGCCTGTCCTGCTTCACTGACAGCCGGGCCCTGGGCAGAACCCTGACAGCCTGGTGTCACCCCAGGGAAGAAGGAGCCCCTGGAGAAGCTGTACCAGGTGGGGCTGCTGCTGCTGCTGCTGGAGACATGGAGGACAACAGCAAGGATGACAACCTCTTCCTCCACCTGGCCAGTGGGAGCTGGCGATGATGGACTTTGATTCTGGCACCTTCTTCAAAGCCAGGCTCCACAGTGAATTTTCAGGTAAGTCCAGACCCAGGGGGATGCTCCCAGATTTGTGCATTGGCTGGGAACCAAAGGTTTCCCCTTTGCTGGGGCAGATGCAACTGATTCCTCAGTGGCTGCCCAGCTGGTTTTTGGCAGGGCTGGGGACGTGGGCTGGGGTGGTTATGAAATGGGAGTGGGATCCTGGCCCTGCCAACAGCCCCCAGCACCCACCGTGCCCCGGGCTGGGGCTGGGGCAGCCAGCCCGACACAAACAAACCCCCATGGCAGGAGCACAGGTGGGACTCCAGAACCTGAGCACGGCTGCTTTGCTGTGCAGGCAAGGAAGGGCTTGGGCTGCTCCACTCCCCTGCTTTGCTTTGGGATCACCGTGATTTTGGGGGACAGTGCAGGGGGAAAGGGAGAAAGCATGGGCTTCCCTCAGCCATGGGTGGGTTTTTCCCCAGAATGTAGGGTTTGGGCCTACCTCAAGCTCCAGTCAGAGATAAGATTTTTTACCATTTTTCTTGTTTCCCCTTTTTGTCTGTGACCTATTTTCATTAATTTGTTGTTTGTTTTTCTAAAGGAAGCGTTCCAGGTGGGGTCCAGTCTGGATCAGGAAGTGCTTGGGACCAGCTGTGGCGTGGATGGGCCGTGCCCTTGGAGAAGACTGAGGACATCGTTTGGGACCAGCTTTTCTTGTGGCAGCGGATGGTGTGAGGTGGGTCCTCATCTCCTTGGCATGGGAGGGACAAGAGCTTTTGGGAGATGGCAGCGGGCACAGGAGCATCCCGCTCTGGGCAGCTGCTGAGGGGCTGGATCTGCCGTGGCTGGCTGCAGGCTGGGCACATGTCCTGCCCTCCTGCTCTGCTCCCCAAGGCAGCAGTGATGGGCAGCTTTGGGCCCAGCTCTGAGCACGGCCAGCATGGCCTGGGCACCGCGGCTGGCTGGGACAAGGGGACAGGAGCCTTCAGCTGACGGGCGGTTTCTGCTTTCTCTCCTTGCAGCCGGGCTCTGCGGATGCTGAGGCTGCTCTGGGCTCTGCCAGGGCTCTGCTGGGCTCAGCACCGGGCTGGGATCAGCCAAAGAAGAAACGCTGTGACCTGCAGCAGAGACTTGAGCATTTTGGCAATGCAGCTCAAGTCTGCAGTGTCCACCTCCAAGGGAAAACATGACACCCCCCAAAAATTAAACTTGTTCCATAACTTCTGAAATGAAATCCATCTGGGATGACCCCAAATGACATTTTTCAGCTTGCTCAAGCTGTAGCTCAGCCCTTCTCTGAACAGTTCTGTCCCCCACACCTGCCTTTTACTTCACAACTGCTCCCTCCTTTCCCCCAGTGAGTTCCCAGCCCATCACAGTCTCCATCACACTGCAGCCTTCCTTGATGCCCCTCACCACGAGGAAGGCCAAGCCCCAGTCTCAGGGACTCATCCTGTCACTGGCTGAAGAACAGCAATGTCTGTCTGTGCCAGGGGCTCTTGGATGTCTCTGTATCCATGGACAGAAGGGTCTGTCTGTGCCAGGGGCTCTTGGATGTCTCTGTATCCATGGACAGAAGGGTCTGTCTGTGCCAGGGGCTCTTGGATGTCTCTGTATCCATGGACAGAAGCTCTGTCCTTGCAAAGATTTCCATAATATCTTTCTACCCATGAGTATGGAATGAACACAGAGAGTGAAAGTGTCAGTCACGTTGTTTGCACACTCCTTCCTTTCCATCCAAGACACATCCATGCACACCTCCACGTACAGATATATTAAAAGGATAGGGATGGATAGAGCTCTAACTTTGGCAGAACTCACCTTGTAAGCCATGGCCAGGGCATTTTTTTCCCAGCTCTGTGTCAGTAGGTGTCCAAGAGCTGAAGGGAACAGCATTTAGAAGCAGTTTCAGGATTTCTAGGCAGGAAAGGGAGCTGACAACCATCCACATAACTCACCATATTCGTCGGGATGGGCTGCTGGTTCTTTAGGAATATGGCACAATGGAGACACAAGACTTGGGATAATCCCAGCTCTCTGTGGATCTGTGCAAAGGGGGAGCAGCAGAAACATCTTGTGTCTTCTTTGGGAACACAAGGTCCAAGGAGCTGGGGTGGCAGAGCGTGACCTGGGCTGGTGGCAGGTGAAGTCCCATTTCATGACATCCCAGAGTGGCACAGGACAAAGCTCCAAGCAGCCACAGCCCCACTGAGGAAGTCCTTGGAGTGCAGCACATCCCATAGGAAAAGCTGCATTCCCTCAGTCCATTGGGATTTATCACTTCCATCTGCAACACTTTAGGTCCAAGTTTCAAACTGCAAAATTTTGACACTCAAGACACAGTCATGAAGAACACGTATTTCAATTTCCTATTCCTTTAATTGCAGTGTAAAATATCTTCATATTGGAAAACATCCATCAAATCTGTCAAGGAAGGCAGCTAATGGATCCTTTCCACTAGCACGTGTACAAACTAAGGAACTAAAATCAAAGCTGAGTTCTCTTTTTCAGAAGATCAGTTACCTCTTTATTACTCCAGAGTTATAGATGATTTTTCACTACACATTTGAGGGTAATTTTTATCTTTCATTTCTTTTTTATGTTTTCTTTTCTGGTTTTTAGGTTTTTGTTTTGGTTTTTTTTGTTGTTGTTGTTGTTGTTTTTTTACAGAAAGCATGTCCTAGAAAAGGCACGTCCTTTGCTCCTGGTTCCCGTGTGGAGCAGCTCCCTTCCCGCTGGCTGAGCTGCTCAGGCAGAGCCCGGCAGCTCCTGGCCCTGCAGGGCTGAGGCTTTTCCCCGTTGCTGGGCACAGACTGATGGAGCAGCAGTGCTGAACACGGGCACACGCAGAGGGAGCAGAGCAGCTGCCTTTGCCCACCTGAAGCTCCAAGGCCAAACTCTGAGCAGGCACGGCTGCAAGAGACTCGCAGGCTCCCTGTTGGCTCTGCTGCCCCACTTGTGCCCGGCCCAGCTCTGCGGGAGGCAGAGGGAGAACAAGGGGCAGCTCCCTCCCAGCCCCAGCCCAGGGACCCCTCCAGCCCCGGGCCTTGGGCCACTGTCAGCACCCGCTGCTCCAGCCACCGCTTCTGCTGGCACTGACAGCAACAACCAAACTGGGGCTGGTCCCCAGGGAGCAGCAGCAGTGCCTGGATCTGATCCCTCAGCCTGGGGCAGCCCCCTGGGGGAACAGAGGGCACAGCAAGAGGGACAAAACCAGGCAGGGGCAGAGACTGGGAAGAGCCAGAGCTGGGAGCAGCAACAGCTGCTTCATTGCACTCCTGGAGAAAGCTCTTGGCTGGCTGAAAGCACTGAAAGGTGTGAAAGGCAGAGAGGAGGCCACACCAAACAATGCTCCTGTTTTCACACCCTCCTGTAGTAAATGGAAATGATTTGTCCTATCTAAATTGTAACTATTTGGAAAGTTATTATTAGGAGCAATCAAGGGAATTGGTGTTACAAGGCAGATGTACCCCTGTACAGATGTTACATGTTAAAATTAAGATAGAGGATGTAGATTTGAGATAAGAAATATCCTAAGACAAAATCGACCTTGAGATGGATAAAGTTGGAACAACTTTAGGCATAGGGCCTGAAAATTATAAAATATAAGACTAATTAGTGGAGCACAATGCTTACTTACATAACACAATGCTTAGTATGCACACACAGCCTGTGAGGTTATCAAAAGAACAATGAGGATGAGTGTAAGCCTTCGTCCAAAAGACCACCAAAAGAAGACTGAAGACCCCGTAGCAACAAGTGAAGCATGCACCATGAAGAATTGTGATGTAAAATTAAAGAATCAGAAGTAACATGAGACTTACTGGAAACATGAATGAATATGTATAAGTATACAGTATATAAGTTTAGTTTGAATTGCTTTATTTCATATGTAAGGGGCTTGAGAAGCCCTCTCCGTACCCCAGTCAGTTTTGCTTATGCTTTAATCATAATTACTGGCAAGCTATATTCATATATATATTCATATATATATACACATATGTATATATATATGAATATATTCACTAAATTGTACTCTTTTAAGAAATTGTATTCCTTCTATATCAAATTGCTACTTAATCCACTAAATTATATTCTTTTATTAAATTGGATTCTTGTATTCAATTCACTAAATGGTATAATTTTTTTCTTGTTATTACACTGCTGTTAACTCAATAACCCTAGCTGTCCAAATTTCAATTTCATTTATACCACTGCCCTTGGGTGAGTTACAGCCACAGCGAGAGGGAGGAGGAGATGATCCCACCCATGGCTGCTGCTGGCTCCAGACATTTGCTGAGATAAAGCTGAACCAGAGCTTCAGCATCTCCCCCAAAATCACAGAATCACAGAATGCCTTGGCTTGGAAGAGACCTTAAAGTTCATCTCATTCCACCCCCTGCCATGGCAGGGACACCTTCCACTATCCCAGGCTGCTCCAAGCCCCATCCAACCTGGCCTTGGACACTTCCAGGGATCCAGGGGCAGCCACAGCTTCTGTGGGCAAGCTCTGATCTCTGCCCAGGTGAGCAGGGACAGGAGCCGAGGGAACGGCTGGAGCTGGGCCAGGGCAGGGCTGGGCTGGAGATGAGCAAAAGCTTCTTCCCGCACAGGGGGCTGGGGCAGTGCCCAGGCTCCCCAGGGAATGGGCACGGCCCCGAGGCTGCCGCAGCTCCAGGAGCCTTTGGCCAGCGCTGCCAGGTGTGATAAACGGGCCAGGAGACCAGCTCCTTTTAAAAAGCCCGTTATTAAGCAGCACAGCTCTGGGGTGGGGGCCCGAGGGGTCGCGCACACTGCCACTGCTCCCACTGGACACCGCAGAAGAGGAGGATCCGTGCAGCTCTGTCACTAGGGCAGAGCTGGGCCTTCCTTCCTCACGGGAGTCCCCGGGAAGACTCCTTCTTTAGGGCTCGTAGTCTAGGCTGTCATCCCAGTCGAGTCTCCTTGAAGTTATGTCGGCCTCTGGAAAGAAGCCAGGGGACTCCTCTGGGTCTTCCTTGTTAGATGGTGCTGGTTCTATTCCTTCCCTTTTGCGTGGCTCGTTGTTTTGGGGTCTTTTCCAGTCTGGGTGCATCCCATAAGTCTCTGGTCTCTCTCGTTTGCATAAAAGTCAGTATGTCATCTTCCTCCTCAGGACGGTTCAGCAACTCGGGAAAGGGATACAGTGTTGCCATGTGGGAGTCTCGGAGCAGTGGGGGCAGTGCCTGGCTGAACACAGAACAAGAAACACAGGGTACAGCAACTTGGGAGAGGGGGCAGGGCCTGGCTGAACAAGGAACAAAAACATGGGGTACAGCAATTTGTGACAGGGGTACAAGGTAAGTAAACCTGGGACAGGGGTACAAGGTAAGTAAGGAGTTTACAAACAGCAACTGGAACGTATTATTCTTAACAATATCCTGGGACTGGGGTACAAGGTAAGTGAGGAGTTTACAAACAGCAACTGTAACATATTATTCTTAACAATATCCCCCCTCTTATATTTTGATCGGGCTCTAGCCCGCATCAACCATTAACTTCTGGCTCTTGAGAATATTTATCTCTTAATTCTCGATATTGCTCATATATTTCCCTGGCAGTTTTGTGCTCTCGATCCTGACTTTGAGTCTCCATTAACATGATCCTGGCCTGCTTCTTATCTTTTATTTCAGGGATCTGGATGCTTGCTTGTACTGTGGTAGTCACTGTCTTGATTAGGCAGGGGAGTAAACAGGGTAGGAACAAGAAACTTGCAAATGCACAGACAGCAATAAAGACTATTTTTTTCCACCACCCTCCCTTGAAGGACCAAAGGTCATTCTACCAGTCTGAGTTCACCAGAGGAGTCCATTCCTGGGTGCCCACATAAGCTATCTTTCGTATTTCTTTTGAGATGTTTTTGATTACCTCACTCTTATCATCTATCTCCAGGCAACATTCAGAGGAATTAAACTTTCCACAAATGCCTCCTTCATCTGCCAATAGGTAGTCCACCGCCAGCCGAATCTGATAGACTACAGCCCTGGTTTGTGCCAATTGTGTGCTAATGTGGTCTAAAGCAAGGGCAGTTCTGTTTGACACCACTTCCAATACTGCCTGGAGACGGATGATTCGGTTTAACATATAGACTGGGGTACGATACCCCCAGGATCCATCCTGGGCCCACATGGCCGGTCCATATGTCTTAATTATTTCTTCAGGGGTCCAGATCTTCCCCTTCCATTTCTGATTGCTTCCTAGGTCCATTACATGCCTCTTCTTTCGACTGCCTTTTTTTAAGTCATCATACAAGGGGACTCCCAAGTATGACCCTGATTTCTTAGGTAGGAGGAAAAAAGCAGGCTTTATTATCCCAATTGTGCAGCTTCCTGCCCAATCCCCTGGGAGGTGGGTATAGGCAGTGCTCCCACAAATCCAAAATAAATACTCAGGGGCCTTCCAGAAAGTGTCCTGTGTGTCTGTAGGATGTTCCCAGTATTTTGAGAGTTCTCTTAACCCCCAAAAAGGGTTTATTCCTTTTTCTGCACACCCATGCAGTTTGTACCCCTCATGATAAATACACCCCCTTTCCTTTCTCCCAGTGGCCCAATACCTG
This sequence comes from Cyanistes caeruleus, assembly GCF_971803275.1. Lineage (NCBI taxonomy): Eukaryota > Metazoa > Chordata > Aves > Passeriformes > Paridae > Cyanistes > Cyanistes caeruleus. The sequence goes on along the minus strand of NW_028256295.1, from coordinate 3,760,691 downwards.
TTTGGTTCTTGGGGGATCCACCTGCTACCTGAGTCTTTCACCGTCAGGTATCTTTTGCAGGCCATTTTTCCCACAGGGGTTTAGTATCTTCTTCCTGTCCTTTTAATGCATTCTTCCCCAATCACTCTTGCTTTCAGATCCCATTGTTCCCGTCCCCTGTTCCCTGTCTGGGGTTTTTGCTCAGTTAATTTCCACCTTAGAATGTCTAAAGGTGCCAGGCTGATCCCTTCCCAGGGCCAAATATCTGACATCTGGGTGTTCCCACATACCCAACAATTGGTTAAGTTTAACTCTCTGCTGATTCTCTCCATCAGGTCAATGAATAGGTTCTTACCTCGTGTTTCATCCAGATCACCTTTCTTTATCTTCAATTGTTTTTCTTTTATTACATCATTCAGTCCCTCCTGTTCAAAGCAGAGCCAGGATTCTCCTACAGGGCATTCTCCAAGCAGACCTTGCCTAAATGAGGCAGTATTTCTAGTAATCCAGTATGTCTTTCCTTCCTCCTGACAGGTTTCCAATTTGGTGTGATCAAAACAGGTGGGATTGATGTTTGTGTGGACCCTCATCAGTGATCTTAGATCCTCTCCATCATATAGGGGATACATGCTTCTCCACTGTCCCCCATCCCAAGGCTCACCAGCTGGACCAACATCAGTCCACCTAAGAGTCCGGTATGAGCTAGTTTAGGGAGCTTCATGGCTCACCTTCCCTGTTAGCCTCACCCGGTCTTGCCTCTTAGGTTTTTTTTGGGGGATCAGGAGAGATGGTATGGTCCTTCTCCTCCCACCTTCTTCTTTAATTTAGTTGCCTTTTTGGAGAATGTCCTGTGGGAGAAGTTAATGGGTGGGGTTTTCATTCAACCAACTTTGCTAACATCAAAATATTTTACAGCAACAACCACAAGAACTTTGAGAACACTCCCACTTAAACCAACTCACTCAGCAGAGTTCTGCAGTCTTTGTTTATATTCTTTCTGTCTCAGTCTGTTTCTGGCTGCCTCTTAAGAGTCACTCTTAGACTGGTAGGATCTGTAATGGCAGTCCACTTGGGAGAATTCGTGGGGGATTTTTCTGTGCCTTGTCCACAGTCAGGAGGAGGCGATACCGGTCCTTTTACACGTGAGACGTGAGTCCACCCCTTTTCTTGGGTCCGAATAGCAGCGTGGGTCACCAGCAGAACCTGGAAGGGACCTTCAAATTTCGGGGTTAAGGGGGTGTCTTTCCAGGATTTAATCAATACCCAATCCCCCGGATTGATCTGGTGAATGTTTGTGTCAAGTGGGAAGGTTTGGGGGAGATATCCTCTCTTTCTTAGGTTATTTAGGGTCCTCCCAATTGTCTCTAGGTACTTTTTAGCTATTTCTTCCCCTTCTATGTAATCTCCAGTGCTGTAAGGGGTCATTAGAAAGGGGAGCCCAAACATCATTTCATATGGGGAGGCACCAAGGTCAGATCGTGGCCTGGTTCTGATTCTCAGGAGGGCGAGAGGCAAACACTTTAACCAGTTCATCTGGGTCTCAGCTATTAGTTTTGTTAACACATTTTTCAATGTCTTGTTCATACGTTCCACCCAACCCGAACTCTGGGGGTGCCATGGAGTGTGCAGTCTCCACTTTATTCCTAGAGCCTTTACAATGGCCTGTAAGGCTTGGGAGGTGAAATGGGATCCCCTGTCTGAGTCAATGGCATTCACTAGCCCATATCTGGGGATAATACTTTCCAGTATTACCCGGGCGACTTCTTCTGCTGTCTCTTTTTTTGTGGGGAATGCCTCTACCCAATGGGTTAGATGGTCAACTATCACCAATAGGTGTTTATATCCTTGTATAGGAGGCATTTCCGTGAAGTCTACTTGCACACTCTGGAATGGTCTCATGGCTAACTCTCTTCCCCCAGGTTCAGCCTTTCTCATTACTTTCTGGTTTACCTTCTGGCATATTACACACCCCTTTGTTATGGCCTTTGCTAGATCATAAACTCCCAAGCATAAGTTTTCCCTCAGAAAATGATCACACAACCCTTGGGTTCCCCAATGAGTCAGTTCATGTATCTCATTTAATATTTTCCGGGCTAAAGCCTTGTTCAGAAACTTTTGCCCATCTGAGGTTAACCATTCCCCTTGTTCCCCTTGAGACAATTCTAATTTTTTTTATTACTTCCCACTCTTTCTTGGTAAATATTGGTTCCTTCTTTCCGTCCTCTTCAGTTGCTACCTCATCCAGTTTAAAAATTTTCACCGATTCCTTTGGATCTAAGGCCACTTCTTTAGCTGCTTGGTCAGCAAGTCGGTTCCCTCTGCTTTCTAAGGAGTCTCCCTTCTGATGCCCCTTCATGTGGACCACTGCAATCTCTGTGGGTTTGGCCAAGGACTCTAATACTGATTTAATCAGCCCTTCATGTGCCAGGTTCTTCCCTTTGGAGTTCAGGTAGCCTCTCTCCTCCCAGATCTTACCAAAGGTATGGACTATCCCAAAGGCATACTTTGAATCTGTATAGATGGTTCCTTTTTCTCTCTCTAGCAAGTCCAGACCCCTCTTTAGAGCATGAACCTCACAGCACTGAGCTGACCAACTGGGGGGTAGTCTCCCTTTTTCTAGGACTTCTAGTTTTCCTTCCCCTACCTCTATGACCACTGCATACCCTGAATATCTTTTCCCCTCCACCACCCTGGATGAACCATCAGTAAATAGTACCTTCCCATAGGGCAGGGGTACATCTCCCAGATCCTCCCTCACTTTGGTTTGGAGATTTACCAATTCTAAGCAGTCATGTTCTAATTCAGGCAGAGGCTCCCCTGACAAAAATTGTGCCGGGTTCAGGCCCTTGGAGGTTACTAGCTCCAAATTGCTAGTATCCATTAGGATGACTTCATATTTTAATATCCTGGCATCTGTCAGCCACTGCTGAGCCTTTTGGCTCAAGATTGTTTTTAAATCATGTGGTGTGTGGACTCTGATCTTACCCTGTAGGGTTAGCTTTTGGGCCTCTTCTATTAAAATGGCAGCAGCAGCTATTGATTGCACGCAGGTGGGCCACCCACGAGCTACTGGGTCCAGCAGTTTGGATAGATAGGCTATGGGCTTACGACATCCTCCCCATTCCTGGGTCAGAACCCCATATGCAGTCCCTTCTTCAGAGTTGACAAACAAATCAAATTCTTTCTTTAGGTCAGGCAGGCTTAAAACTGGTGCTGTGGACAGCTTAACCTTTAGCTGATTTAATTGCGCTTCATCTTCAGCTGTCCACTTTATGGGTTCACAATCAACCAGCTTTTCATAAAGAAACTTGACGCTCTGGGTATATTGTTCTATCCATAGTTTGCAATATCTAAAAAGGCCTAAGAGTTTTCTTATGTCTCTCTTTGTTTTTGGTGCAGGTATGGCTAGAATGCCTGATACTCTCTCTGGGCTCAGTTCCTTACTGCCCTGTCTTATTATGTGTCCCAAGTAAATGACTTTGGGCTCTACAAACTGTAATTTATTCCGGGACACCCTTAACCCTTTGGTCCCCAAGAAGTTTAACAGCCGCACACTGGTTTTTCTTACCCTGTCTTGATCTTCCCCTGATATCAAGAGATCATCAACATATTGTAAAATTTGGATGTCACCTTCGGGATCAAATTGGCTCAGTAATTCTTCTAACGCTTGCCCAAAAAGGTTCGGAGACTCTGTAAAGCCTTGAGGCAACCGAGTCCACCTTAGCTGTTGTTTTCTTTTCTTTTCAGGATATTCCCATTCAAAGGCAAACCAATCACGGCATTCTTCTGCTAGGGGACATGCCCAGAATGCATCCTTTAGATCGATAACTGTGAACCAAACATGTTCATTGGGTACTTGACTCAGGAGGGTGTATGGATTCGACACCACTGGGTGCCTGGTAACAGTCCTCTTATTCACTTCCCTCAGGTCTTGGACTAACCGGTACTTCCCTTCTGCTTTTTTTAACAGCCAAAATCGGGGTGTTATGGGGGGACATGCATGGCTCTAAAATGCCTTCTGCCAGCAGGTGATCAATAACTGGGGCCAATCCTTTTCTGCTCTCTAGGGACATTGGGTACTGCCTGATCCTGATAGGAGGGGTTTTCTTCTGGATTTCAATCTTTATTGGGGAAATATCTAAATATCCAAACTTCCCTTCTTCCGCCCAAACCTCAGAGTTAATCTCTTCTATATCTTTGGTTGTTAGCTTCATCATATGGACCACCATTTTTCCGTTCACTGGTATTACTCCCACTCCCAGTTGTACCTGCAAGTCTCTTCCCAGCAAGTTAGTCTCTAAGTCTGGTAGGTACACAAAGTCTGCATAGCACTGCCGAGAATTTCCTTTCACTTCAACATTTTTTATCACAGGAGCCATGAAGGGTTTTCCCTCAGCTCCTGACACTTCACAAACTTTGTTGCTTAAAAACATTCCAGTTGGGAGCTTGTTCAAACTTGAACGGTCTGCTCCCGTGTCTGCTAAAAATTCTACTTCCTCACTCTGGGGACCTACCTCAAGGTTTACCAGGGGCTCTTCTCGGTGTTTCATCGGGTCCCCTATTACATATAGCCCCTGACACCCCTAATCACGACTTTCCTCTCCCCTTAAGATTTTCTCCATGACATCCTGCTCTCTAGCTATTTCCTCATCCAGGGATAATTTCTTGCAGTCTCTTTTGAGATGTCCAGTCTCTCCACAGTAGTAACACCTCCCACTCACTCGAGAGTTCCTAGGGTTGGTCCATGGAGACATAACCGATTTCTTCCTATCTCCCTCAAACTGGGACTTTGGCTTTCCATCACTTTGTTGATTCCTATCTGTCTGATCCTTGTCTGCCCTAACAATCTCCCGGGCCACCGCCACCATGAGCTTTGTCCTTGTCTTCGTCTTCTCCTCTTCTCTCCTCAAGTAGACTTTTAGAGCTTCTTTTAATAGCTCATTGATCCCCTTTTCTTGCCAGTCCTCTAGTTTTTCAAGCTTCCTCCTGATATCAGGCCAGGACTTAGTCACAAACTGCACTTTTAGTAACACCTGGCCCTCAGGGCTGTCAGGGTCTATGTTTGAATACAGCTGAAAATTTCTCCTCAACCTATTCAACCAGGTGGCTGGAGTCTCGTCCTTCTCCTGGGTCCCATCAAAGGCTAGTTTTGTGTTATTACCCCAGGGAACTGATTCCTTAATACCCTTCACTATTAGGGACCTGTAGTCCCTCATGTTCCGCCTTCCCTCCTCCCTGTTAGGATCCCACCCTGGATCTACTTGTGGGAGTTTATACTCTCCTGGGAGTCCTGATCTATTCTCCCTTTCCCAGATTCGTATCCCCGCAGTACGGATCATGGCTACCTCTTCAGGGTTAAATAAGATGTTTAAAATAGAGTTTAACTCCCCCCAGGTGTAAGTATTTGGACCCAGGAACTGGTCTACCTGGTTGGCTATCCCTACTGGGTCTTCAACTAAGTTCCCTAGCTCTTTCTTGAATCCCCGGACTTCTGAAGCTGTCAATGGGGCATTGACAAACCCTACCCCTCCAGCTACTCCTCCCATAGGGACTTCTCTCAGGGGAAGGAGCTTAGTTGTCTTAGATCGTGTGTGACAGTAGGGTCCCTCTCCAAAATCTTGTTCTTGACTAGGGGTGGGAGTCCTAGGGAGCTGCTGGTTGTTAGGAGGAGGAGAATTGGTATTAAATTTAGGGGTACTCAGCTCCCGGTTGGGAGGGGGCAAAGGGACAGTACTAGGCAAGGGAGAAGAAACTTGGTCTGATGTAGGGGTTTCTGGAGGTAAGGGGGAGGTAGGAAGTAGATTAGAAAGGACTGGGGCCACCAACGGTGGTGGGGTTGAGGAAAAGGGTATCGGGATAGTAGAGGAAGCTGAAGATGTGGAGGGGGATTGGTTTGGGCAGAAAGGGTTTGAATCGGGTGTACAAGGGTTTTGTGGGGGTGATGCAGAAGGGGAAAAGGTCGGGGAATTGGGTGAAGAAGTCTGGGGTGCTGTTGGGTATGTAGGAGGAGGGGGTAGATGATCTAGGGGGTCCCATTTACTACCTGTTTCGCTAGCTTCTTTTTCTTGCTTCTTACTTTCTTTCCCTTCCCCCTTCTCTTCCTTCAACTTACATACTTTCACCATCTCTGTGTCTGCTCTTTGTTTCAGCCACAAGGCTGCATAACTGATCTCTTCTGGACTTGAGCCTCTTCTGGTTTTCAGATGCTGGTACAGTTGGGAGCACATCCAAGGATCTTTAGTACCATACCAAGGCCACTGTCCTTGTATCTCTAGTTTGGGCCAGACCTCTATACAGTAATGGATCATCTTGATCCGGTCTAGGCCCTTGGTGGCCTCTTGTGCATCCCAGCAATTTAACATTTGCCCTAGTGGGCTATCGGGGGGAATGGTTCTGGTGGCCTCTTCATTCCCCTTGGGACCTACTCTCTTACTTAAACACTGTCCCATTGCTCCTCCTACCTCTGGACCTTCACTTAAAACTTACGGTGCCTTTTCCTGAATAAAACTGGAACTGACAGACAACACAACTTCTAACCAACTTAAAACTGGCTCTTACTTAAATTAAACTTTATAAAGGTGCTCTTACTCAAACTGAAAATTTCTAATGACGGACAACTGACCTTTCAAACCTCAACAAAAACTCACACTCTAGGAACTCACTCTCTCCTCCTTTCACACTAGGGAATGCACTCAATCTTCTCACACAAGAATCCACACCCTTTCTTACACTCGGCCGGCCTTCCACTCACACTTTGAATTTTCTGGGGCTTGCAGTCTCCGCTTGCCCCGGGGGTTAGGTCCCAGCGGGGCTTGCAGGTTCCGCTTGCCCCTCCCTACACCCCAATCCCGTTCCCCTCGCGCCTCGCCTCCCTGACCCCCTTGCCAGCGAAGACTATGAGCACTCCTGGGTCAACGTCGAGGGGACCCTAGCACTAGACGCTCCTGGGACCTTCCCCCGTCCCTGTCTCAGTGCCGTCCACAAGATTTGGTCAGCAGGGCTCACCCCGGAACCCCCTGCCCCTCCGCTCCGTGACTATCCCCCTTCCCCAGTGAGAATAGCTTCTGCGCGAGGGCTGACTGTAAGTGAGTGGTGGGAGAATTCCCCCTTGCCTCCTAGCCGCTCCGCCCACCAGGGAATGGCTTCGGCTAAGGGATGCGTGAGTGTATTACTCTAGCTGCCTTGCCCGCCCGCGCAGACTACCTGCCCCTGTGCTCTCCGGCAGCAGGTTAACGACCTCCCTTCTCAGGAACCCCCTGAGCCGAGACTGAGCCGCGACAACTAGAGTCTTTCAGCACGTCCTGTGTCACAGACCCTGGGAAGCGAGGGCCCTTTGCTGACCGCCTGGTGCCGGTAGGGCCTGGGGACCCCCAATTCCAATTCCCCGGTCAGGTCGTCTGAGTACCCAAGCGGGGGGGGTGTGTTCACTCACACCGAACCTAGGCACCCCCACACACCACCCCGGGAGTTACCTAGATTGCCTGCGTGTGACTCTCACTCACCTAGGCCTTCCACACGCCCGGAGCAGCCTAGGCCGTTTAGCCCTTTTCAGTAGAGGGGCCTACCCCTATGTGCGCCACTCACTCTCTTAGGTACCCTCTGCGCACTCAGAGGGGGGGCTTTTATCCCCAGGAGACGCCTCACTCGTTTCTCTGGGCCCAAGTGAGCCTCTTTCGCTTCCTGCCGTTCCCGGCCGGCCCCCTCGCGGGACTCCGGAACCGCGGTACTGGGCAGTCCGCACGCCCCGGGGGTCTGAGCTGCCAGCCCCCGTCTCACTCACACATCCACTCACTCGCCTCCTACTCGCGCCACTGGTGGCTTACCCAATCCGGTGCTCTTCTGCGATGTCGATCCCAGGCTGTTCTTCTGGGTCCGGTATAGCCAGCTGTCCCTTGGAGGCCCAATAGGGTGGGTGGCCGTCCCGTCCCTTGTCCTCTTCAGGGCGTGGCTACCCCGGACGAGCCCCCAAGCTGTGATAAACGGGCCAGGAGACCAGCTCCTTTTTAAAAGGCCTCTATTAAGCAGCACAGCTCTGGGGTGGGGGCCCGAGGGGTTGCGCACACCGCCACTGCTCCCACTGGACACCGCAGAAGAGGAGGATCCGTGCAGCTCTGTCACTAGGGCAGAGCTGGGCCTTCCTTCTTCACGGGAGTCCCTGGGAAGACTCGTTCTTTCAGGCTCGTATTCTAGGCTGTCATCCCAGTCGAGTCTCCTCGAGGTTATGTCGGCCTCTGGAAAGAAGCCAGGGGACTCCTCTGGGTCTTCCTTGTTAGATGGTGCTGGTTCTATTCCTTCCCTTTTGCGTGGCTCGTTGTTTTGGGGTCTTTTCCAGTCTGGGTGCATCCCATAAGTCTCTGGTCTCTCTCGTTTGCATAAAAGTCAGTATGTCATCTTCCTCCTCAGAGCGGTACAGCAACTCGGGAAAGGGATACAGTGTTGCCATGTGGGAGTCTAGGAGCAGTGGGGGCAGTGCCTGGCTGAACACAGAACAAGAAACACAGGTACAGCAACTTGGGAGAGGGGGCAGGGCCTGGCTGAACAAGAAACAAAAACATGGGGTACAGCAATTTGTGACAGGGGTACAAGGTAAGTAAACCTGGGACAGGGGTGCAAGGTAAGTAAGGAGTTTACAAACAGCAACTGTAACATATTATTCTTAACAGAGGGGAGCGGCAGACAGAGACGGGGAGCAGCAATACAAACTTGACCCGCAGCAATCCAGACAGGGGGGGCTTCCAGGACCCCACAGTGGAGAGACCAGAGAGGGTAAACGCATGGATGGGTGTTTTTGGTGAATCTGGGTCATTTGTGTATTTTAGGGGACTGAATATTAGTGTTTTGTTGGTTTATATGGGCACCAGATGCCCGGTGACTTCTAGGGATGGACTTGGAGAGTAGGAAACCCCTAACCCAAAGTGCTCATCCGTTGCATTTTCTGAAACCAGGATTTGTCATTCCTAAACTTTGGCCAGATGGAGAAGGAGGCTGCGAGGAAGAGGAAGATGCCCCAGGACACCCAGGCAGGTGAGGAGGAAGTCAGTGCCCCTTTCCCCCTCTCTCCTGCTCCATCTCCCAGCCCAGCCTGGCCCCCGGCTGCAGGACAACCCCGCTGCCGACGCCGTCCTGCCGGGGACGCACTGGGGGGATCTCCTTCCCTTTCCCTCTGGCACGGAGGCAAATCCCATCCTCTCCTTGTCCTTCCTCCCCCAGACAAGGAGCTGAGGATGGAGACCAGGGAGGACAAATCCCCGCGGCAGAACCTCGTGAGAGAGGCCGTTCTGAGCAGCTCCACGGCACAGGAATCCAACGGGGAGGAAAAGCTTCCGAGATCCCGCAGGAGGAGGGGCTCCAAACCCATCCCAGGGTGCTCTGAGGAGGAAAGACCCACCCTGTGCCGGGAAGGCGGCCGGAGATCCAGCCATGGCTCTGAGCTGGTGGTCCATGAGCAGCTTCAGGATGGGGAGAAGCGCTACAAGTGCTTGGAGTGTGGGAAGAGCTTCAGACGGAGCAACCAACTGATCTGCCACCAGATGATCCACACTGGGGAATGGGCCTATGAGTGTGGGGAATGTGGGAAGGGCTTCAGCTGCAGCTCCCAACTCATCATCCACCAGCACATCCACACTGGGGAGAGGCCCTACGAGTGTCTCGAGTGTGGGAAGAGGTTTCAGAGCAGCTCCAATCTCCTCCTGCACCAGCGAATTCACACGGATGAGAGGCCCTTCCGCTGCCCTGACTGTGGGGAGGGCTTCAAGCAAAACTCCCACCTCATCACCCACCGGCGCATCCACACTGGGGAGAGGCCCTACGAGTGTGGGCAATGTGGGAAGAGCTTCAGCCACAGATCCAACCTCAATACCCACAAACACATCCACACTGGGGAGAGGCCTTACAAGTGTACCCAGTGTGGGAAGAGCTTCTCAGACAGGTCTAACTTTGGCAGACACCAACGGAGGCACCGGTAAGGGAAGCCCTACAAGTGCCTCAAAATACATGAAGAGCTTTGTGCACTGCTCCAGCTTCATCCGCCCATGGAGAATCCACATTGGGAAGAGACCTGGTGATCCATGTTCCCTGGGATCCATGCTGGGAGGACACCTGTACCTTTTCCTGCCCATGGCAATGACATAATGTGAGATCAAAGAACATGAGAGTCTGACCATGTCCCTGGCATTATATTCAATCCCATCTCAGGTCATTGCCAGGGGCTGGAAAAGGACTACCTCTCTCTCACCAGAGGAGAAGAGTGTCCTTTCTTGGCAGGAGGAAATACGTGGCCAGGAAGAGCCAATAGGTTGTTTATTAGTTTTCCCTGTAAATAATTTGTCTTACCCCTTCTGTTATCAAAATTATTTCTGTTCATGTTAATTCCTCATCTCATGGCTGTTCTCAATAAATTGTTCTTATCCCAGCCTGGGATCTTTGCCTTTTGTGCTTTCCATGGCAGGCGGGAGGGAAGCGAGCAGCAGCGCGGTTTCAGCAGGAGCAGGAAATTGGGGAATGCCATTCCTGAAGCCCAGCCCGTGGAAACCGAGCATCCCAGCTGGTGCCAGGCCTGGTTGCCATGGCAGCAGCCTTGGGAGCGGGTCCCTGGCTGGGGGCTGCGGGAACCTCTTCCCTCTGGTGCCCAGGGACAGGAGTGGAGGGAGCGGCTGGAGCTGAGGCGGGCAGGTTTAGGCTGGATGTGAGGAAAAGGTTTTTCCCGCGAGGCTGCTGGGGCACTGAACAGGCTCCCCAGGGAAGGCTCCCAGCTCCAGGGCTGGCTGAGCTCCAGCAGCGTTTGGCCAGCGCTGCCAGGCCCAGGCTGGGATTGTTGGGGTGTCCTGTGCAGGGCCAGCAGTTGGACTGGAGGATCCCCATGGCTCCCTCCCAACTCAGCCAATTCTGTGGCTCTGGGATCCCATGAGCCTGGGGATGGGACTGCAAATGGTTGCCATGGCAATGGGCTCTGGCTCCAGGCCTGAGCTGGTGTCCATGGCAACCACCCCTGGCATGGGGTCTCCATGGAGCTGCCAAGGGACTGACCATAGCAACAGGAGCTGTGATGGTTGCCATGGAAACAGACAATGGCAACAGGTCCTGGTGATAGTTGCCATGGAATCAGACCATCGCTACATGGGGGTAGGGATGGTTGCCTACCAAGGATGAGATTTGTTACAGGCCCTCAGGAGGGCTCCATGGGGACATTCCAAGAGTCTCCAGGCTGTTCAGGAGCTGGAATATCACAGGCAGAGACAGGGGCTCCACAGAGACCTCCCAGGGATTTCTGGGGATGCTGAAGAGCCGTGTGCTCAGACGCTGTCCCAGCAATTCCATGGTGACATCCCAGGGCCTCATGGGCTGTAAAGGCACCGCTCTGTCACAGGCACTCCCGGGGGCTCCACGGTGACATCCCAGGAGTCCCCAGGCTGCCAAAGTGCTGGGATGTCACAGACACTCCCAGCGCTTCCTGTCATGGGCAGAGTGGGAGCTTCTGGCAAAAGGTTTATTTCTTTATTGGAGAAACTCCTGCTGAGTCATGAGGTGGAGAAATGACACCCAGCAGCCACCAGATATGATCAAACCCCTCCAGGTCACCTACACTTTTAAATTCTTTCAAAGACAGGAGACTGGGAGTGGCTGGATCCAATCCCGGCCCCAGACTATGTTAAAGGTTTATGTGTGAATATTAGACAGGTGGAAGTGAAACATAATGCAATTTGTCCCACACGATTAACAATGTTATACCAGAGATATTGATATAAATACAGCTACAATTGATTCTGATCATGATTAGAGAGAAGGATTTATTTCGATCACAGAGCAAATAAAAAAAGAGTTATTTACTCCGGAGTAGAGGAGCTATAACAATTATTAGACTATAGTGCTCTAGGAAGCAATTTTGAAGTAAACAGGCTTTGCTGGAGTTGTTTGAGCCCATTCCAGGCACAGCCTCCTGCTCCAGCAGGAACTGCCTTTCCTGTGCCATGGCCAGGGCAGATCCTGCTGCAGGAAAAGCCCCAGGCCAGCCCCAACCCAGGGAAGGGCTCGGGCACAAGTGCAGAGTGCCGTGCTGGGAGCTGTGCCAGGGACAGCCTGAGGCACCAAAGGCACCTTGGCAGCAGCAGCTGCTTCCAGGCCATGGCCAGAAGGCTCCCTTGGCACCCCGACCTGGTGGCCAGCACTGCAGAGCTGCTGCTTCAGGGCTCATTTCTGGCTGGGCTCTGAAAAGCCACTGCTGCTCCAGGAGCCTGACTGGGAAGCAATTGGCCCCAGCACCTTGGGGACAAGATAATAATGAAACAACTCTTCATGCCAGCAGAGACAAGGCAGGGACAGAGGAAAGGGGAGAGCCAGGCCCAGGGGACATGGCTGCAATGGTGATGGCTGTGAAGTCAGTGCCACTGCAGCAGCCTGGCTGGCCCTCAGCAGACATTCTGGCCAGGAGGGTTGTGAGGGCACCCAGCACATCAGAGAACCCCCACAACAGCAATTCCATCTTTGGGGAGGGGCTTTCACTGTGTCAGGTTGCACAGAGCTCCTGCTCTTGGAGCATTTCTGGGATGGGGCATCCATTTCTCTGGAAAAGCAGCTGCAGTTTTGTGCCACTCTCATTGTAAAATATTTCCTCCTTCTAACAAATCCAAATCCACTCTAGATCTCTTTAAAGATATTGATCCTTGTTGTGTCATTGCAAGATCTGGGAGGAAATAACTTTGACCAGTGTTTCCATCTTCACAGACCATGGAGAGGACCCAAAAATCTCCCAGGATGGGATTTGGAGGCCTCATCACATAAGCAGCAGGTAGAGGCTGAGGGCCCTGGGCTGTGCAGCTGCAAGGTCCTGCCAGAGGCAACTTGTGCAGCCCTTTGGCCATGGCTGCTGGCCCTGGGCCTGAGGCCAGCAGGGGACAAGTGACCCTGGCAGCCCTGGGGCCTCATTGCCTCCTTGTCCCTGCTCAGCAGCCTGGCAGGGGCTGCCCCATGGTGCTGCCCTTGGCATTGCACATCCCCACATGCCAGTGGCCCGGGAAGAGCCCTGAGCAATGAGGGAGGGACAGCATCTGCCTTGCCAGGGGCTGGGGCTCAGCCCTTGGCCCTTGGCATTCCTGAAACACATCCAGCTTTGCTCAGCACCACAGACACCTTTCCCTTGCTTGTCCCCAGCTGCCATCAGGGCCTCCAGTCTTCTGCTCTGCCTGGAACCTGGGGACGCTTTCTCACTCGTGTCTCTCATTTCAACTACAAGAAACTTCAGTGTTTCCATCTGACCTGGAGCTCTTGAGAAGTTTCTGGAGCATACTCTGAGGGACTGAGTGTGATGCCAAGAGCCCCAAAGGCCCGAGAGGGTGATGAAAGTGCTGGTGCTGTGTCTGTGCTGCTGAGCTGGGCCGGGCTCCTGGCCCAGAGGCAGCTCCTGGCAAGGGCAGCGCTGCAGAGAGACAGCTCTGGCCAGGAGCAGCTCCTGAGCACAGCCCAGCAGGGCTGGGGCCCTGCCAGGGCAGCTCAGGGACACAGAGAGCAGGCCCAGACAGAGCTGCCAGGGGCTCAGCACTGGCAGGGGCTGTGGGATGTGCCAGAGGGGGCTGTGTCCCAGCAGCACCTCTGTGGCTGTGTCCTGGAGCCCCAGAGCAGCTGTGATGTCAGAAAGGGGCTGTGTGACGGCTCCGAGTGGGTTGTGTGAGGTCACAGATGGGGCTGTGACATCACAGAGTTTGTTGTGTGAGGTCACTGAGCAACTACAGCATCATAGAGGGGACTGTGTGACATCACAGATCTGACTGTGACATCACAGATGTGACTGTGACATTAGACATTAGATATATGACATCACAGAGAAGGCTGTGCCATCACTGATTGATTGTGTGACATCACAGACCAGGCTGTGAAGCCACATGGTGGTGATATGAAATCCTAGAGTGGGCAGTGACATCATAGAAAAGCCATGTGACATCTCAGGACAGGTTGTATGACATCACAGTGCTGACTGTGAGATCATAGAGTGAACAATGACATCATATGTTGCTGTGTGACATCACTGGAGAAAATGTGACCTCACAAGGTGGGTTTGTGTCATATGAGGGGGGCTGTGACATCACAGAATGGTGGTTTGACATCCCAGAGCAGGTTGTGTGGCATCAGCGAGTGGGATGTGACATCACAGGTGGCTGTGTGACATCACAGGGTGTCACACCGACACCCCCTCACAGTTCCCCCCAGAGAACTCCAAAGCTGCTTGTACAGCAGTCTGTCTGCACAGAAACACTTCCAGGGCTCTCTGCATTTCCCTTCCCTCACTCTTGCCTCACTCACACACCTCCCAACAACCCACTTGGTGCTTTCAGCTGCAAGGAGTTCAAAGCTTGTCTGTCCTTCAGCAGCTGCTCTAATTCTGCCTTCAGACAACTCTGGGGTTGTGTTCATTGTAGAACTCCCTGTGTGTCTGAAACATTCCTTGTGTGGTTCTGCCTTGGGGAAGGGGAACCTCCTTGGGCTTGGCACACACTTGAGGAGGGTGTCTGTTTTCCATGGGGAAACTCAGCAGTTTTAGATTGCTAAAATCAAAGAAGGAAAACCCCTCTTTGCCTGAGTGCAGCCAGTTCTGTGAGCAAAGCAGGTCCCAGGAGAGTGAGGAGAGACAGGATGGGGCTGGGGAATGTGGAGCAAGGTTGTCCCCACTGGGTCAGACCTCAAGGCACAGCTTCTCTGACCTGGCCAGTCCTCCTTAGGAGAGACCCTGGATCAATATCCATCACTGAATGCTGCAATCACCTCTGCTCTAAAGAGAACAGGAATAAAAGACACTCTTTGAAACAGGAATACATATTTCCTAGAAGCTCTTTGAACTATTTTTCCATAACTGTTGAAGGAAACTTTCCTAGGAACTGCACCAGACCAGAGGGAAATCAAGGCACAGCCATGGTTTGTTAGGATTTGCTTGATCCTAATGAGCCCCGTGGTGCATTTGGAGCTGAGCCCTTGAACCTCAGGGCCTGAGAGGAGATTGCACAAACCTTTCCAAGAGTCAAGGTCAAGGAAAGACCCAAAGTGTCTCCAGGCATTAATGGGTGCCACTGAGGTCCATCCCCAGCACAGGCTCCTCATGGACTCCTTGGAGGAGAGAACTGGAGGCCAGGATTGCACAAAAACCTCCCAGAGACTCAGTGTGGGAAGGAAAATCCAAAGTAGCTGAAAAAGCCCTGAGTATCTCAAAGTATTGATGAGCCCCACTGAGTGTCAATGCAAAGCTCCCAAGGGACTCGTTAAAGCAGATAATTGGGGCCAGGATTGCACAAACTTCTCAGAGACTCAGTGTGGGAAGGAAAAAGGAAAGTGCCTTAAGAACCTGAAGTACCTTGAAGCATTAATGAGCCCCACTGAGTGTTGTTACTGACAAAGCCTCTCAAGGGACTAATTACAGCAGATAATTGGAGGCCAGGATTGCACAAAGCTCTCAGAGACTCCAAGGCAAAAGCCAAAGTCCTTTGAAAAAGCTGCAGTCCCTGGGAGCATGAAGGAGCCCCCAGGGCCATTCCTGAGCAAGGCTCCCCAGGGACTCCTTCCAGCAGATCCCTGAGGCCACTGGCATGTGGGCTAGGGGGGATGCTGAGGGCAGGCCAAGGGGGTGACAGTGGCCAGCCTTGCTGGGGCTGTGCCAGGAGGCCCCAGGGCCTCAGGACAAGGTGTCTCCTCACAGCCCTTGCTGGCACAGCATTGGCTGCTGTGGCCCAGGGCACCAAGCCTTGGCTTCTCTTTGTCCCCAGCTGTCATCAGTGCCTCCAGTTCTCTGCTCTGCCTGGGGCCTGGGGACACTTTCTCAGTCACATCCCTCAGTGGGACCCATTAAAAGTGAAAGAAACTTTGGAGTTGGATTCTGACTTGGAGTTCTTGAGAGGTTTCTTCCCCTCCCTGTCAGGGGCTGATGTTCAGGGCCTCAGCACAAAGCCCCAAGAGGCTCATTAAAGTCCTGCTGCTGTGTCTGTGCTGCTGAGCTGGGCCGGGCTCCTGGCACAGAGGCAGCTCCTGGAAACCAAGAAGAGCTTCAAAAGCACATTTCTCTTGCTGAGCAGCTCTTCTGCCAGCCCAGCAGGGCTGGGGCACTGCCTGCAGCCACCCTGGGCACAGCCCAGAGGCACAGAGAGCTTCAATCAGTCAGGGCTGGGAAGGGGCTGAGAAGTGCCTGGGGCAGAATCCCTGCCAGCCCTTGGCACAGGAAGCCTCTGGCTGCAGGACAATGCAGCTGCAGCTCCTGGAGGCATCTCCTAAAGCTGGAACATGCCAGTGCCTACAGACCCTGTGAGTACATTCTCTGCCTGTCCCTTGTGCAGAGCAGCCAGGGGTGCCCAGAGCTGTCCTGCAGAGCAGGGTCCTGCAGCCCAGGGCGCTGTGCTGGGGCAGGGACTCTGCTGCCTGCCAGGGACAGCTCTCAGCCGGCCCGGGGAGCTGCTCCCAGCGCTGGGGAGAAGCTGTGGGGGGAAGGAGCCACCCTGAGCAGGGCAGGGGCTGCTGCTGAGAGGGGCTGTGTGGGGCAGGGCTGCTCCCAGCTCCAGACCTGCCTGGACACAGCTCCAGAGGACACTTCCCAAAAGAAGGTGAGACTGGAATTGCTGTAAAGATCAGGAGCTTTCCTGAGACTGTTTTCAATTTCTTTCTTTAAGCAGGGCGGGAAAGTTGTGATGATGACAAAAATATTTTTGCTTTTTATATATGTTTAATGTATTTTTAGATCTATAAACTATTATTATATAGTTGTAAAATTATAATCCTTAATTAACACTATTAAACTACTATTATATACTTATATAACTATTATCCTTAATTAAATCTAGTATGTTTCTTAACCTTTCTCTTAGATTTTAGAACAATAATATGATTTTCTAAATATATTTCTAAAATACTAAATGGTCTTATCATCAGAAAGAGGAGCTACAAGAAGAACATTTTGTTTTGTAACCAGAATGTGAGCAGTCATAACAAAAAGTGGGGCAAAGAAACCCTTGGACCTACTCCAGTGGGTTGACCCTGGGGTGTGTAACTGGGGCAGCTGAATCTCCTATTGAATGTTTCTGTTAAATATCCTAATTAATCAACCTTAATAAATTGTTGAAATAAGGGGCCGGGTGTGCCTCAACCCCACTGGGACACCTGGAAGTTTCCAATAAAGCTGTTTTTTCTTTACTCTTCTAACACTCTTGCAGACGGTTATTTTTCTCTTTTGATTATAGACAAGAGGAGGATGAGAGAAGCAGAAGAGGAATTGTAATCACAGAATCACAGAACATTCTGAGTTGAAGGGGACACACCAGGAACAGCAAAGTAATGTTGGAACATTTACAGAGATGCCAGAATTGTAAGTTTGGGTGCTCAGTCTCTCTGCTGGGAGGCTCCTAAACAGCCTAAATGCACTGCTCTGATATTGTCATTGGTATCTGGGGCTCTCAGGGAGGCTCTGGCATCTGCAGCAGCTGAGTCAGGCCCTGCCCTTGGGATTGCTGCCAGGCAGGTGTGTCCATGGGAATGGGGTGTCCCAGCTTCCCTGTGACCTGTGGGGCTGTGGGCAAAGCAGTCCATGGCAAAGGGGAATGAGCTGAGCCCCCTCCCTGAGATCCCATCATGGGCACACCTGGAGATCTCCTTGCTGAGTCCTTCCAAGCTCTGAGCTGCCCTCCTGGCTGCAAATCTGTGCCAGAGCCTCTCAGAGTTCCCTGAATGTCCCACGGGGAAGGGCAGAGATGCCACAGCTGAGGAAATGCTGTTGGCTCTGCCAAGGGAGCCGTGAGTGTCCTTGGCAGAGGAGGTGCTGAGCCCTTGCCCAGAGACCTTTAGAGAGGGTGAGACATTCAGGGATCCCTCTGCTCTGGGCAGGGTCTGGTTTATGCCAGGGTGACACAGGAGTGTGATTGTGCTCTGATTCCAGCCAAAGGTGCAAACCCAGGGCAGTTGGGAACAAGCCCATCCAGCCCCTCACCTTCCCTAAGCCACAGGGAATCCTTTGCCTCTCACATCTCTCAGTGGGAAATTCTGAGTGCAGCAGAAATGCTGGGGATTTCTGACCTCAGAGAAGCAGGAACGATTTGTGGGTAGGAAGACAATTCCTAAAACCAATTCCTGCCATATTTTAGAAGTGTGTGCAGATGGCAACAAACCTTCCTGCATTAGGAGTGATTCCCCTGACAAATCCTGAATTTCCAGCCTTGTCCCTCTCCTGCATGGCCACAAACCCAGGGCGGCAGGTCAGGGATGGCTCCTGGAGAGTGCCCAGGCACAGGCCTGGCTGTTCCTGGAACACACAGACAGCACAGCTGGAGCTCAGTCAGGGACCTGGGTGAAGATTTTCCCAGAGCAGGAACAAAGGTGGGTGATCCCAGTCTCTCCTGATTTGTCACTATTATTTTTCTTCATGAACAGGTCCCCATGTGCAGCCACAGCAGATGTCCAACAGCAGCTCCATCAGCCACTTCCTCCTGCTGGCATTGGCAGACACGCGGCAGCTGCAGCTCCTGCACTTCTGCCTCTTCCTGGGCATCTCCCTGGCTGCCCTCCTGGGCAACGGCCTCATCATCAGCGCCGTAGCCTGCAGCCACCACCTGCACAGCCCCATGTTCTTCTTCCTGCTCAACCTGGCCCTCACTGACCTGGGCTCCATCTGCACCACTGTGCCCAAAGCCATGCACAATTCCCTCTGGGACACCAGACACATCTCCTACACAGGATGTGCTGCACAAGTCTTTTTCTTTTTGTTCTTCATCTCAGCAGAGCTTTCCCTCCTGACCATCATGTGCTACGACCGCTACGTGTCCATCTGCAAACCCCTGCACTACGGGACCCTCCTGGGCAGCAGAGCTTGTGCCCACATGGCAGCAGCTGCCTGGGCCAGTGCCTTTCTCTATTCACTGCTGCACACAGCCAATACATTTTCCCTGCCCCTGTGCCATGGCAATGCCCTGGGCCAGTTCTTCTGTGAAATCCCTCAGATCCTCAAGCTCTCCTGCTCCAATTCCTACACTAGAGAACTTGGGCTCATTGCAGTCAGTGTCTGTGTGGTACTTGGCTGTTTTGTGTTCATTGTTTTCTCCTATGTGCAGATCTTCAGGGCTGTGCTGAGGATCCCCTCTGAGCAGGGACGGCACAAAGCCTTTTCCACCTGCCTCCCCCACCTGGCTGTGGTCTCTCTGTTCCTCAGTACTGTCACGTTTGCTCACCTGAAGGCCCCCTCCATCTCCTCCCCATCCCTGGATCTGGCAGTGTCAGTTCTGTACTCGTTGGTGCCTCCAGCCCTGAACCCCCTCATCTACAGCCTGAGGAACCAGGAGCTCAAGGCTGCAGTGTGGACACTGATGACTGGATGGTTTCAGAAACATTGAACTGCTGGCCAATTTCTGCAAATCACTTGTAATAAAAGCCACCTTTGATATTTCTTATTGGTTTAATTTTGGAGGATCTTTTCTGTTGTTTTACTTATCAATATAAGTAAATATATCCACAATAAAATGTCATTATTTGTGCCCTTTCTCATTTTGTTTCTCCCTCCACCTTCCTTATGGTCACACACTGTGCCAATGAGGGGCTGTGCTCTTGATGGCTTTAAAGGAACTAGAGGATCTCCCAGCAAAGTTTTCTCCAGAGATGCCCCTTTTGTTCCCTTCTCTGGAGCTGCAGCAGCAGTGTCTGTGTGCAGAGCTGGGGGCAGATCAGTGCTGGCACAGCAGCTGTGCCCAGGAGCAGCAGCACTTGGTGTTGCCAGTGCTGCTCCCGTGCCACTGCCCCGCTGCCCTCCTGGCCCTGGTGTTGCTGCACGGCCTGAGTGCTCTCGGGGCCGGGCACAGCCCTGGGGGTGGCAGTGCCGGGGCTGCAGCAGGGACAGGCCATGGGCACTGCTGGGGCAGCGCTGACGCCTCAGGGCAGGGCCTGGGGGCTCCAGGCTCCTTGCCCAGGCTCTCTCAAGAACACGGCCAGGCCAAAGCTCAGCACAGAAAACCCCCGTGAGCAGCCCCAGGCTGGCCGTGGGCAGGCTGGGGGCAAACAGCATGGCTGGGGCTCTGCAAGGTCCCTGGGGGAGATGGGAAGGAGCAGCAGAGCAGGGGCTGATCCATCCCCACTGCACTGGACACCCCAGGGCAGCATCCCAGAGCGTCCTCATGGAGCTGCCAACAGCATCCCCCCTGTGCAGCCCTGGCCTCTCCCCCAGCTCAGAGAGGTGCCGCATCCTTGCAGGCACATGTCATGAATAAAATCTCTCAAGAAATCCACCCCGGATAAAATACGGTGTTTAGTTAGGTACAGTTAATGTTCTTATCCCATTTGTAAACCTTGTACCCCTTGTTTACTCCGATGGTTGTTAGTAATGTTAATTACTTACCAGTTTCTGAAGTGTTTTAAAGGTTCTTATGAGGCATTCCTGTACCCTTTCCCCTTACTTCCCTGCTGCCTTGTAACAGAGCTGCTCCCATGGGGGCTAAATCAAACTAACAAAAGCAACCCATTAGAAAGGTGTGCCACAGGACGAGGCATCTCCCATGGTCGCTGTGCCACACTAGAACAAAGAAACTCCCAGGAAGCTGTGTAACCGAGTAAAATGCAAACTAAGGCATGCAGGACACCAAAACAACGAGCTAACAGAGGAATAAAAGGACAAGGAAACATATTCGAGCAAGCTATGATGCGAGATCATCTCCCTGCATCACCTAAACCTGCTTAGAAACCACCTTCCTGCATCACCATGACCTAAGAGGACTGGAAAGGACTGACAGCCCTAGAGAGCGAACCAGGACGACAGGTCCCTGGCTACTCTCATGAGGATGGAAGCCCCAGCTCTGCAGTGTGTGCTGCAAAGCTGAATTGTGTCTCCTCTTTGGAGCTGACAGTGTGGGAATGGCCGTGGTGCAAACAACCCCTTGGGCCCCTGCACCCCAAGAGCTGAATCCTAATAAAGGCATCAAACAGGAGTTTTGTCTCCTGGCCAATTTCTTTCAATTACCATGTGCCGTACGGGCCATGGCCGAGGGGGCCTGGACCCACCCGGAGCTCCTCCGGAGCCCAGCGGACTCCAGCTCAGCGGGGGCCGGCAGCGGGGCACGGCTTAGGCTCGGCAAGGTGTGAGCAGCCGTGGTCCGGCCCAGCCTCAGCCGGGGTCCCGCAGCCTCCCGTCCCCACCCGGTCACTGCTGGGGCCAGCCCGGCCCCGCCAGGCCGAGCCTGTGCGATTCAGCCCTTCTGGGACACAGGGCCAGAAAGACTTCAGCCCTGAAGCAGCAGGCTTTGAGTTCAAGCCTTGGGAAGCACTTGCCAAAGGCTTGATGGCAATTCATACGTTCATCAAGTCACCCCACTCAAAGTTATGTTTCTAGAATCTTCCCGTATCTCTCCCTTGATTGGTTGCAATTCGTCGCAGTATTTTGCATCTTTCTAACCCCAGTCTGTGTCTGGACCCATGCCCTCCGACTGCGCCCTCACACCTCCCCTAGATATTGTTGTGTCTGCCCCTAGGCCTGGTCTTTGCACTTTGCTCCTGTGCTGCGCAGGCTTTATGGGCCTCATCCCTACTTGATTTTCCTATTCCAGTTGGTTTTGGGGACTCCAGCGAACCCGCTCCTTTAATTTCCTCCTCGGTTGCCCGGGTGTCAGGGGACCCTGAAGCTTTAAGGATTGTTGCGGCCACTGTCAGCACGACTGCAAGGGCCGCAGTGCAGCGGGGCCCGGCCCGACCGGCAGCCGGGTACCTCCTCAAAGGTGGAAGCAAGAGAGAGATTTCCCGGGCTTGCCTGTCTGCAAAATGTCAATCTCACCGAGGTGGATCCAGCTTTTTAAATGCTTTAATAGGTAGTCAGTTCCCACAGCTAGCCAGCTCTTGGATTTTGCTTGGCACAGGGGCAGCTCTTGCTTAGCAGCTCCTCTCAGTAAAATCATTTCCATGGGGGGCTTCTTCCCTGCTCACCAAATAGCAATTCATGCAAAAGCAGCACAAACTGTTCTTCCTGTCCTCCTATCTTTGCCAGAGAGCGCCTTTCAAAGTAATAATAATTGGGAGCGAGGGGGTTTACATTTTCCATTGCAAAGGAGCCTCCTGCCTCCCTTAGCAGGCCCCTGTCTTTCAAACGAAGACACACACGGTCTCCTTTTGCACCTTCACTTGGCCCCAGCCACTCCTGATCATTTGAAGGAGCGGCTCAGAAGAAGGGGCTGCAATCCCCCAAGGCCTGGGCTGCTCCAGGCCGCTCCTGGTGCCTTGGGCTGTTGAAGGGGTGCCGGGGTGGGCTTTGTGACACAGGCACGGGGTGCCGGGGTGGCCTTTGTGACACAGGCACGGGGTGCCAGGTTGGCCTTTGTGACACAGGCACGGGGTGCCGGGGTGGCCTTTGTGACACAGGCACGGTGTGCCGGGGTGGCCTTTGTGACACAGGCACGGGGTCCCGGGGTGCCCTTTGTGACACAGGCACGGGGTGCTGGGATGGCCTTTGTGACACAGGCACGGGGTGCCGGGGTGCCCTTTGTGACACAGGCACGGGGTGCTGGGGTGGCCTTTGTGACACAGGCACAGGGTGCCAGGGTGCCCTTTGTGACACAGGCACGGTGTGTCAGGGTGGCCTTTGTGACACAGGCACGGGGTGCCGGGGTGGCCTTTGTGACACAGGCACGGGGTGCCGGGGTGGCCTTTGTGACACAGGCACGGGGTGCTGGGGTGCCCTTTGTGACACAGGCACGGTGTGTCAGGGCCCGTGGTGACGCGGGACCTTGCGGTGCCCAAAGTCCATTGTGACATGGCAGAGCCCCACCCCGGCTGGGGGGTATATAAAGGGCTTGTGGGGCCTGGGTCAGTCCCAGGACAGTGGCTGTGTCCAGGTACCTGTGTGTGCCAGAGGACTGCAGGCATGGAGGAGGAGAAGGCGAAGCCCAAGTCCCAGCCCCCCAGGCCCTGGCCCGGCTCACAGAGAGCCCAGGCCTTGAGGGAGCAGCAGGAGGAGGCTGAGAGGGCAAGCAGAGGGAGGAGAGGAGCCGTGGAGTCCTGCGCTGAGGAAGAGCCAGAGCTCTGCCGAGGAGAAATGAACAAGTTCCAGCAAGGGACTCCAGGGGAAGCCTGCACTGAGCCACAGCTGTCCCCAGGAGAAGCGCAGAGCTGCCAGGAGCTCTCTGAGTGGGATGAAGGCCTTGAGCAAGAGCTGGTCCAAGTATGGGGGAGCTACTGGCATTTCTGGGACTGGGATGAGGGCAGGGAGCAAGAGCCCTCCCCAGTTGTCTCCGAGTGGGGCGAGTGCAGGGAGCAGGAGCCGTGGCAGGCGGACAGCGATCACTGTCAGGAATTCTCAGATTGGGAAGAATCTCCTGAGCAGCGGCTGTCCCCAGGAGAAGGCACGAGCCGCCAGGCACTCTTGGACTGGGAAGCTTGCCGCAAGCAAGAGCTGTGCCAGGATGGCCAGGAGGTGACTGGAGGCAAAGCAAAGAGAAAATCCTCCAGGTCCAGCTGGGATGATGACAGTGATGGAGAGCTGGCTCAGGACAGCAGGGACTGCGACATCCTGTGCAGCCAGCTCAAGGCCTGGCAGCGGGAGGACGATGACTGGGATGAGGTGAGCGTCCTGGAGCTGCACGAGGAAGGAGAAGAGGCCAGGCAGGAGAGCCTGGCAGATTTAGCCCGAGAGGGAATCCTGCTGCCTGTCCCTCGAGAAGCTTGGGTGGAGTGCCAGGAGCCTGAGCTGTGCCCGCAAGAGCAACTCTGTGCCGGGCCTGGCCCTCTGGCAGCCCAAGCCACGGTGGAAGATGTCTCTTCTCCTGGGCATCCGCTTCCCCACAGGAAAGGCCGCTCGCTCTTGAGGCGGGCACTGCGGATGCTGCTGGCGCTGCGGGAGCTGCAGGGCCTGTGGGCACTGCAGGCGCTGCGGGGGCTGCGTGGGCTGTTCCGCTGCCCCTGCCTGGCGGCACAGCCACAGGATCAGCGCCCGCTGCCAGCAGTGCTGGGCTGCAGATGGCGGCTGCCCCGCGGCCTGCCCGGCGCCCCGAGGGAGCCGCACGGGCTGCCCCGGCCTGCGCTGGCCCTGCAGGCCGAGTCGGCCCCGGCCGCTCTGTGGCACCCCTGGGGCAGCTCCCCGAGGGCACACGGCAGCCCAAAGCGGCACCCGAAGGGGGACCCTCGCTGCCGGGACTCAGCGCCGCATCCCGGCCCATCGTCCGGCCGGGAAGGCACCTGGAAAGTCATCGGCTCCCAGCGGCAGCCTGGCACCGCCAGCGGCACCCCTGCACCGGGTCCCCGAGGGCCACAGCCACACGGCTCTTGGCCCTTTGCAGGGACACTGGCTCCAGCTCCTCCCTGCTGGACTCCAAGGCCATTTCCTCTCCTCCGGAAAGGACTCCATGCTGATCCTGGGGCACTTTGGCCATGAGGAATGGACACAGACAGGAGGTGTTGCTCCCAGGACACGATGGCAGCCTGCTGGACTGCAACACACACAATTCTAACAAAAGAAAAGAAAGTTGTTTTTAGGAAGTAGTAGTAGAAAAGAAAAAAACCCCAAACCCACCTCCCCCCCAACGAAAACCTGCATAAGACCCTCCAGAAACCAAAAAATGACAAAGAATAAGAATAGGAATATTAGGAAGAAGAGGTAGAAGCTGAAGTAGATGAAGACGTAGTAGTACTTAAAACATGGAAAATTAAGAATAAGAATAAAATGTTGGAGTCTGGAATACAGAGTGTGTGCCCTTGTTTCTGATACTTAGTTATAAGATCCAGGTATAAGTTCCCCCAGGCAGGGCAGGTCCCTGGGTGCTGCCCCTGGCCCAGATAGTTTTCAAATGGAAAAACTATCAGAAGTAAGGTTTTAGAAGACAAAATGTCTTCCCTGCTGACAGCACCATAAGGAATAGCTGCAGGGCAGAGTTTTAAAAACAGAGGTTGTCTTGACCTCTCTACAGCCTTGCATGGTGCTCAGCATGATAGATCAGGGGAAAAAATATTATAGTGGTGTGGTAGCAGCCTCAGGGAGGCAAAGAGTTAACATTGTCCCACCCCAAACCCCTTGAGAAGGGCAGCCCAGGTGTTCTGATTGGGTTTGAGTCCCTGAGGGGTTCTCCCTTGCTGTGCTTCTACTGCTCCCTGACCCTGAACTCCACCCTCAAAGGTGGAAACCCTCGGGGGTTCTGTCCCTCAAAAACCCCTGCTGTGCCTCTGTTCAGGGCTCTCTGTTCTGGACCTGACTTTGTTCCCATGCTGAATAAATGGTTTCGTGAACTGGGAGCCCGTCTCGGTGTTTGATGCTGGTCCCCAGAATCCTGCTGCTTCCCTGGACGAGATCCTGAGGTTGCTGATTGCAACATATGGTGAGAGATTGCGTGGCATCCAGCAAAGCAAGGGAACAGCAGGACCCAGCTCCATGGACACCTCGTAAGTCACCGGCTGATGGCCTGAGAGCCAGCGAGACCCCGCCTAAGAAATGAGGACTCGAGAGTACCTGGCAGGAAGGCTGGGTTGGGAGTGCCTCGGGCATGGGGAAGAAAAGGGCTTACGGAGGTGTGGGAGCCGAGACCAGACACTGGGACACCTTACATCACCCAACGAGACATATTATGGACGATATTAACATTATGAACGATTATATTAACATTATGGACAATTATGGACGGTATGGCTCTTCCGGTGGACTGTTTTTGTCTTCTGTGAAGTTCCTTTTTTTTTTTTTGGTGTATACCTCCCTGTACCTTCCCCTTTCCCCTGTTCCCAAGGGCAGGACAAAGGGTGAAAAAAGCCAAGATGGCTCAGGGCTGCTGCCAACTCCCTGTCACCCCGGTGTCTTTCTGCCATCCTGTTAGCGTTCAGGAACACACATAATCGCGAATGATTATATGAAGGTGCTTTATTGAAGAGCTCTGGGTATCAGGGTTACACATACCCAAATCTGACCCAATTTGGTTTTGAGTTGAACATATTTTATACTCTATCGTTATGCAACTTACATATTAATTATTAAACTTACATTGTTCTATTGTAAGCATTGTTTTTACCCAGGCATGGATTTCTCGTGATCCACCCTTAGCCCCCCAACATTGTTCCTCATGATCTTTAAACAATAATTATATCTAATCACATCTAACAATTGTATCATTTATCATCTACTGATTAGACAGGTGCAGTTTGACCTGATCTTTAGCAAGCACAAGGCCTAACATTTCTCAGGGCCTACTTTTCCCAGGGCTTACCAAACCTAACTTTCTTTCTAAGTCCCCAAATTTTCTAAGATTTTAGAACCTTTTACTATCATTCCCCCCTTTGAAAGCATTTTCACTTCACCATAAGTGCAAATATTATCACTCAATACAGTCCTTTGTTTCTGAGTTTATACTTGGTGTTCTTCAAATCCTTGATTGATGTAAACGTTATCCTGGATGCTGTCAGGAACTGGAGAACCAGAAGATGGTGGGTGTGGATCTCATGTCACTGCCTTTATTATTTTCTGGTTCCAGGACGTTTTCTTCTGTATTTCTCCTTTAAGATGCTGTAAACTAACCAAATTGCTAAGAATACTATTATTAAGATTATCACACTCTCAATGATAGATTTAATCCATGAACTCACATTCCACCCTAACCCTTTGAAGATTTTGCCTAACCAATTTATAGTTAAATCATTTTGCTCTTCCTATGCTTCATGCTCTATTTGTTGCAACTAATTGATGTCATATTCTACATCTGCAGTCACATTTGGGATGTGGATGCAGCAACGATCAATCTGTCCCCTTAAAAAAACTCATACACTCCATGCTCTTTCAAGAGTAATAAATTGTAATTGTATGTTTAGTTCTTTAAATCTTTCCCGGGTGACTCTTGCTAGTCTATCTACCTGACCTGTTGTAAGAGACCGTCCAAGATTCCCTCATCTGTCTCACAACCGTCTCAAGGACAGAGACTGAGACCCTGAATATCACAAGAGACTTGGTTTGGGGGTTTGGGCCTAGCTGAGATGGATGTTTGCCAAGTGATTGTTTGCAGGTGGTTGCACGGTACACTGCTCTTGTTCCTGCTGGTGAGCAGAGGCTTGGTAACCTGAACAACGGGTTTTCCACGACTCATGGCTCTCATTCCTGCTGGTGAGCAGAGGTTTGTGCCTGGTACCCTGTGCAATGGGTTTTCCACAACACCTTGTCCTTGTTCCTGCTGGTGAGCAAAGACTTGCAAGACATGGATCGCTCTGTACCCTACACCTGCTCCCTGCGCAATGGAATTTCATTACAATGATCATCAATCTCATCTGGTTTTGGCCCTGCACCCCTCGCTTTGCAAAAGACTATAAAATTATACCCCAAACTCACCTTCCTTTGAGATCTCCCCAACAGACAGAAGACTCTGCGTCGTTGGACAGCTGAGTGGACTTCGACGTTGGTAGCTATAATCCCCTTACTCTCTTTTCCTTATGCCTTGCTTTCTCTTCTCTTTCCCTCTATCGCATATTAGTGCTGATGAGCACTCAATAAACTGTGTTTTCTTGTTTAAGTCCTTGGTTTGCTGATAATCTTTTGTACTCTAAGACCGGCTAAAAGAACCACATCACGAATCCCACCTTGCGGATCGTGACATAAATTGGCGTCACGGACAGGATTCTGAGAGACAGAAGGGGTTGCAGGTTGTTGTGCAGTCTGTATCAGGGGAAGGACGTTTTGCTTCGGCCGCCCCTAGCCTGCCACGCTGGTGAGCAGTGTCTAGAAAGCAAGGGAGGCGACTCGAATTTCTCGCAAACTGCACACGCCCAGGTGAAAAGCACCCCTACACTCATTTGAGGGCTCTGTCTTCAGAATTTTACACGGGATCTTTGAGTACAAAAGGTGGGACTTACTGGTTTTTTATATGCTGACTGCTTGGTGTAGCGGAGAGACAACCTGAATTTTGACATAAAGGGGTGCCTCCCAAGCAGATTTGGTCTCTCCACCCACGGCAGGAGGGAACGCAGCGTTGGCTGTGTCTGATGTAGTGTGACTGAGTTTTACCTCCCTGTGGTGGTTCTGTGTACTGTTATGTGTTTTTGATGAATTTTGACTGCTTGGTGTAGTGAAGAGACAACTTGAATTTTAACATAAAGGGGTTCCTCCCAAGCAGATTTGGTCTCTTCATCCATACAGGGACGCGAAGGGTGACATGGCAAAGGCTGCGTCTGTGCGTAACTTAAGTCTTACCTCCCTGTAGTGGTACTGAACCCTTCACACACACAAACATGAGTGAACACTCTGAAAACTCTAGTATAAAAGATAAAGCTGCATTCATTGCTTTGTTAGCAAAACACAATGCTAAGCCCTCCCCAGCTGGGGAAGAATGGGCTCAAAATAATTGGTTCAACCTGGAAAATGTAACTGATAGAATTTGCTCCCTGCAACATGAGGCAAAGTTCAAATTTGGCCGTAATAAAACCATAATTTGTTCTGTATTGGGAGCTTGCCTTACGTCAGCTGTAGAGGCTCGCACGAGACGAAGGCAGGAAGAGAATGTAATTATACAATACCTACAAAATTTAGTTGAAAGTTTGAAAAATGAAATTAATTTCTTACGAACTGCTCTGAGTGAGGAGTGTGCCAAAAATTCACAGTCTGCTGATTCCTTTAAGGAGTCGTTGGAAAAAGAAACTCCTCAGATAAATCACATATATCCTCAAGCAGAATTACATTTGGTAAAAAATTGTGGCGAGAACTATTGCTCCCAAATAAGACCTTTGATTAAAACAGAATATAACTATATGTCGTGGTTTTAAACCACTAACTAAGAAAATTACTTACTTCTTGCTGTGAGATACGGATTAGAATAAGAGCAAAACAGGCATACAACTTAAAAGGGAAAAAAAAGAAAGTTTATTGACAAACCACAATAATAAGAACACCAGAATAAACTTCTAGAAAAACCTTTCCATCCCCTATCTACCCACTATTCCCTTGTTCACATGACAACAGAGACAAAAACTCTGGAACTCTGATGGTTAAAACAGTCCTAATTCTTGCTAGTCTTTTTACCAATCTTTATAGAGAAACAGAAGTTTCTTCCTGTTAATTTATGGAGTTTCTCACAAGAAAACTATTTTTGTTATAGTTTTCTATTGCCCTAATGTTAGCTGCTCAGAGCTGCTATTATTAGAGTTCACTCCTCCCATTTTCACATCACTCTGAAGTATGTATGGGCCATGAGTCTAGAGATAGCATTTTTAAGGATAAGTTATTCAAAGGCAAAAAAAGTCTTCTTCATCTGTTTCTGTGAGCTTCACCAGAAAACAGTTTTCTCATGGCCTCTCAGGGCTTCAAATCTCTCAACAGTTTTCTCATGGCCTCTCAAGGCTTTTAATCTCCCAGTACTTCACTATACTATAATTACTCTTTACTCAAATTTACACTTCGAACACTATTCCTCTCTAGATCTTATATCATGAATTAAAGGAGTTCTTTTCAAGACTTCATTGTCCATCTCCATAGTTTTAACAGGGAGATATTTCAGCTTAATTAAAGCATCTTCTTAATTCTCTACCTTTCTTGAAGCTTCTTTTCTTTCCTGTCACTGGTAGTTTATAAAGTCTCTTTTCATGTTGATCTCTCTCTCTCTCTCTCTCTGGATAAAAAGATTAATCCGCAAGTCTCATCTGGGTAATGAAAGAGTTAAAATCTTGCCCAGGCTTTTGTAGATGGTTTGGGGATCTCTGCCGAACAGGAGCTGGAGCCGTCTGTGATGGAAGGTTCCTCATGGCTGCTCTGGAGCGTGTGGTCTCTGCTCCAACCCGCTGCAAGTCCAGGGCCTCTCTCCTTCTTCACTGGGCAGTTTCTAGTGAATTAGTTACAGCAAAACCTGCAGCCGAGCCAGAGATCGGCTCGGCCCGGCCCGGCCCGAGGAAAACCTTCCCCAGGCCCCCCCATCTCCCGGCCGGGAGACGGGGCAGGCCCGGCCCCATCCCCGCCCGGCCGCATGGCCTGGGCAGGGACGGGAGGCCTGGAGCTCCGCCACCCTCCACAGCCAGAAAACAAAGAGCACCCAGAGAGCTCTGCTTTTACATTTTAAGGTAGGGTTCACAAGTTGATCCCACTTTTCAATGGCCTAAACTGCTGTCAATTCCCAGCAATGACCGATAATTGGTCAGGAGAAAAGACTCCAAGCACTTCCCAGCAACTCCAACTCCCTTAAAGTAACTCCATGACACCCAGCTGAGGTGCATGTACACTGTAATAAATGAAATTCAGCCAAATTTATCAATAACAATTTTATTGAAAAATTTGCAAAATCAAATTATGAAAACAGCTACAATCACGGTCAGCTTTGAGCTCAGGATCGGCGCTGGGTGAACTCTGAACCAGCCTTTGTCACACTGATTCCCCCAAGTTCACTGCCTGTCTTTTGGAGAGATGAGTTTTGATACAGTTTTTACAGCTTGAGGCTGTGTAGTCTCAGTTTTTTCTTTCTTCTGAAGTTTGTTGCATATTCATATTTTCTGTTGGTTTTTTAACTAAGTTTCCGAGAAGGGAGGAAAAGTCTGAGTAGATTTTATGAGAGCTGAGTACTGAGATGCACGGTCCGGAGAATTTTTCTGTTGGATTGTTAATGAAGGTTCCGAGAGAGGGGCAGAGTTACAGGAACTGGGTATTGAGATGCACAGTTGTCCTGGGGTGATTTTACCTTTAAGATATGTTCGGGAGCTGGGAGGAAGTTGAAGCTGGGAGAGGCTGATAAGAGTTTTTCCTCTGACCAATTATTGGTCATTTCTGAGAATTGGTGGTGGTTTTAACCACTGAGAAGTGAGATCAACTTGTGAACACCACCTTAAGATGTAAAGCCAGGGTTCTTTTGTTCTCTTTGGTTTCTGGCTTCTGACGAGGTCACAGGGCTCTGTCTCAGCCTCCTCCCTCCCCTCCAGGCTGGACAAGGGCAAAAAGGGTGGGGAGGGGGGAAACGGAGCCGGCCTGGCTTGGTTTGCAGTTTCTGCTGCTGAACTGAAACCTGACACCATGAACATCTGCAGCTTTCCAAGACTTTAACTCTTTTACTACCTGGATGAGACTGACAGATTACTCCTTTTTCCCAGAGAGAGAGAAGGAGGAGAAAGAGAGACATAACATGAAGAAGACATCATAAAACCATCAAAGACAGTGAAGAAAAGAGTTAAGTTTTAGATGGGGAAGAGAGAATAAAGAGATGCTTTAATTAAGCTGAAATATTTTTCTGTTAAAGCTATGGAGATGGACAATAGTGTTCTGAAAAAGAGCTTGTTTAATTCAGAGTATATTGGAAGGAATAGAGTGGTTCAAAGTGTGGATTTTGAGCAAAAGGTAGAGTAATTGTGATACAGTGAGGTGCTGGAACAGAGGGGAGAAGTAATAGTTGAAGATTTGGAGCCTTGAGAGGCAAAGAGGAAAAAATCTGTTTCCAGGGAGGCTCACAAAAACCCATGAAGAGAACTTTTGCCTTTGAATCCTTAAAAATGACATCCCTAGACTCATTTGACCCATAACACACCTCAGAGCAATGTCAAATGGGAGGAGAGAACTGATGACAGATTTCCGGGCAGCTGACATCAGAGAAATAGAAAGCTGTAACAGAAATAGTTTTCTTGTGAGAAACTCCATAGATTAGCAGAAGAAAACTTCTGTTTCTCTACAAAGACTGATGAAAAGACTCTAGCAGGAATTGGGACTGTTTTAAACACCAAAGTTCCAAAGTTTTTTGTCTCTATGTTGTCATGTGAACAAGGGAATGGTTGGGTAGTGGGGGATAAAAGGGTTTTCTGGAAGTTTATTCTGGTGTTCCTATTCTTGTAGTTTTGTTAATAAACTTCCTTTATTTCCTTTTAAGTTTTAAGCCTGTTTTGCTCTTGCTCTAACCCATATCTCACAGCAAGAAATAAGGAAGTTTTCTAGTAATTTTTTAGTTACTGCTTTAAAACCACGACAATGTGAAAGAACAATTCCTCTTCTTGGTTTAAGACCAAAACTGCAACATTTAAAGTTGTTTTATTAAGCCGTGGAGACAGAGAGAAGACTGTGGACTAAGGCAATGGCTGAGGTTGCTGTATCTTAAGGAAGAGCTGTCAGTGCCAAGTTGTTACTCAATTTTTTGCTGCTTTGGGCAGAATATTCAAAAGATAGACAACTTCTGACAAGCAGTAATCCTTTCCTTATGCCCCAAGTATTTGGATGCTTCAGGACATTTATCACAGCTGCCAAAACTGGATTCACAACCTGTGGGTTTCAAAAGGAGAGCGAGATTTTGCCTGTTCTTGCTTTGGGAAAAGGGGAAAATATTCTCATTCCTTCTTCTCTTTCTTTGCCTACATCTTTTTCACTGACTTTTGATTGGACTCAGCTCAGTGATAAACCATCCACAGGAGCAGCCAGGGCTCCTTGTGGCTCTTTCCTAGTGAGGAAGCTGTGCTGAAGCCACACCTCCTGTAAAATGCACTCAGCATTTTACATACTGAGCTTTCCTATCAGCCTCCCACATCTCAGCCATTCCGTGCTGGGAAATGACAGACAGGGCTGCAGAGTGATGGGGGGAGGAGGGGAGAGGAGACAGTGCTTCGTTTAATTATCCCACTTCAGCCTGATTGCTGCAGTGGTATCTTAAAAGTGAAAAGATTTGGAAACTAGATTTCTGGTAATTAGCACTGAGAATATTGTAATGCCAGCAGCCTCTTTCACCGAGGATTTACTTCTCTGGGATGAAATTGCCAGGCTCTCACATCCTCTGATCTCCTCAGAGAACCAGCTCTCACACGTGCTGGCAGACAGCATCTCTGGGCTCAGGATCAGGGGCAGGTAGCAAAGAGGGGACTCTGTCTGTCGGGGCTGGGGAAGATCCATCTCGTCCTTCAGGAGGGAGCCCACGCTGCCAGTGCTACAGCAGAGTGTTTGCAGGCACTGCTGTCACCACATCCTGATGTGAAACTGCTGCCATTTACTGCCTTGGCTGAGGCTGGGGTCCAGCACACATAATAAGAGAGGAGCTTTAAGCAAGTAGTCAAGAGTGAAGGGAGTGTGAGTGTCAGATATTGATGATACAGCGTGCCCAGTCTGCAGCTGCACTACTGGGGGAAACCGAAAGAAAGTATCACAAAAGCAGCAGGCATCACAGATGGCCTTTCACTCTTTCCTGGACAAAAGATAGATTTAGGTAATAATTCACCTAATAAGAGATTAGGTAATAAAGAATTAGGCTGTATCAACCTTCCTGAGGAGCTGTGCTTGTAACACGGGCAATGGTAAAATATCAGCAAAAGCTGCAGCACACTCAGGCAGCAGACACTGTCTGAGACAGAGCAGAACAAACCATTTGGATCCCCAAAATGACTGCTCACATGAGACCACAACCTCCTGATCACTCCCTAGGTTTGTACCCATTTGGGGGGATATTTTGGAATATATCTTGGCACAAGCAGGCATGTGCATCAAAACCAAGGAGTTTGCCAAAGAGAAATAGAGGAAACTTGCTACCCACCAGCTGTGATCCTGGCCAGGAGCTTGGGCAATAGCACATAAACACCTGTTTTCATTTGCTGAGTGGTGCTGTGACACAGGGGTGAGCGGTGACATGAAGCTTTTCACCTGGCCGTGATCTGCTTTCAAAGCTCTGTAAACAGCTCTTAGCTGAAAATATCATCTAACTTTTTTTTTTTTTTTTTTTTCCCCTTTGTTGCACGCAGTTCATCCTCAGAGGAAGAAGAGCCCCTGTGCTCATCTGGGCTTGGGAGCAGCAGCTCCCTTGAACACAGCA
Organism: Cyanistes caeruleus; assembly: GCF_971803275.1. NCBI lineage: Eukaryota > Metazoa > Chordata > Aves > Passeriformes > Paridae > Cyanistes > Cyanistes caeruleus. The sequence continues at coordinate 3,727,023 of NW_028256295.1, read as the reverse complement.
GGCATTCAACCTGAGGCTGAGCAGGTTCAGGCACCGAGCCACGAAGCTGTAAGTGTGCAGGCTTGCCTTGCATAAAGAGGGAATTGTGAGTTGTTAACTGAGGGAGAGAGCTGCTGCTTGGAAATAAGAGAAAATGCATTAATAGAAATTCAATTTAAGAAAAAAAAGAAATAGCAGACCAGCCTAGTTAATTTCATAAGGATTCATGAGTAAAAAAGTAAGACCTTTAGTTAGGAAATAATTGCACACTTATGACCTGAGGCAACAGTCAGAACTTGCTGAAAACAAAATGGCACATGTCATTAAATTTAATAATGCTTAATTATAGAATCATAAATATTTGAGACTGGAAAGGCCCATCAAATCAGTTAAGTCCCCCTCCTTATCAATTCAAGACTGTTCCCATATGTTGCACATATGCTGGTATGTTTTCTACAGACTATTAGAACCCATTGTCAGGAGGATTTGCCTTAAATTCCGCAGTTTTCTCTTTCTTAATTTCATTCCATTACTCCCTGATATGCCTGCTTGTTTCCTGCTAAGTAATTCCTTTCCTTCCCTAGGGTGTGTGTGTGTCAGTCAAACATCTGTAGATGGTTGAAATGCCTCTCCTTAGTTATCACTTAGCCAAACTAGACATATTGATTTAGTTCTTTTAATCTTTCTCATGGGTAAATTCCTCTAGTCCCTTAATTATTTTGTTGCTCTTTTCTGAGCTCTGTCTTTCCAAACCCTTCTTGTAGTCACATTAAATGCAGTATCCTAGTTCTTGTCATCCAGAACCATGGAAAAATCAGGGGTGCTGTTGCGATGTGTCTGACCCACTATAATATTTTTCCCCTGATCTATCATGCTGAGCACCATGCAAGGCTGTAGAGAGGTCAAGACAACCTCTGTTTTTAAAACTCTGCCCTGCGGCTATTCCTTACGGTGCTGTCAGCAGGGAAGACATTTTGTCTTCTAAAACCTTAGCTCTGATAGTTTTTCCATCTGAAAAATATCTGGGCCAGGGGCAGCACCCAGGGACCTGCCCTGCCTGGGGGAACTTACACCTGGATCTTATAACTAAGTGTCAGAAACAAGGGCACACACTCTGTATTCCAGACTCCAACATTTTATTCTTATTCTTAATTTTCCATGTTTTAAGTACTACTACGTCTTCATCTACTTCAGCTTCTACCTCTTCTTCCTAATATTCCTATTCTTATTCTTTATCATTTTTTGGTTTCTGGAGGGTCTTATGCAGGTTTGGCGGGGGGGGGGGGGTTGGGGTTTTTTTCTTTCCTACAACTACTTCCTAAACACAACTTTCTTTTCTTTCGTTAGAATTGTGTGTGTTGCAGTCCAGCAGGCCGCCGTCGTGTCCTGGGAGCAACACCTCCTGTCTGTGTCCATTCCTCATGGCCAAAGTGCCCCAGGATCAGCATGGAGTCCTTTCCGGAGGAGAGGAAATGGCCTTGGAGTCCAGCAGGGAGGAGCTGGAGCCAGTGTCCCTGCAAAGGGCCAAGAGCCGTGTGGCTGTGGCCCTCGGGGACCCGGTGCAGGGGTGCCGCTGGCGGTGCCAGGCTGCCGCTGGGAGCCGATGACTTTCCAGGTGCCTTCCCGGCCGGACGATGGGCCGGGATGCGGCGCTGAGCCCCGGCAGTGAGGGTCCCCCTTCGGGTGCCGCTTTGGGCTGCCGTGTGCCCTCGGGGAGCCGCCCCAGGGGTGCTGCAGAGCGGCCGGGGCCGGCTCAGCACGCAGGGCCAGCGCAGGCCGGGGCAGCCCGTGCGGCTCCCTCGGGGCGCCGGGCAGGCCGCGGGGCAGCCGCCATCTGCAGCCCGGTGCTGCTGGCAGCGGGCGCTGATCCTGTGGCTGTGCCGCCAGGCAGGGGCAGTGGAACAGCCCCTGTAGCCCCTGCAGCACCCACAGCCCCCGCAGCCCCCGCAGTACCCGCAGTGCCCGCCTCAAGAGCGAGCGGCCTTTCCTGTGGGGAAGCAGCTGCCCAGGAGAAGAGACATCTTCCACCGTGGCTTGAACTGCCAGAGGGCCAGGCCCGGCACAGAGTTGCTCTTGCGGGCACAGCTCGGGCTCCTGGCACTCCACCCAAGCTTCTCGAGGGACAGGCAGCAGGATTCCCTCTTGGGCTAAATCTGCCAGTCTCTGCTGCCTGGCCTCTTCTCCTTCCTCGTGCAGCTCCAGGACGCTCACCTCATCCCAGTCATCGTCCTCCCGCTGCCAGGCCTTGAGCTGGCTGCACAGGATGTCGCAGTATTCCCTGCTGTCCTGAGCCAGCTCTCCATCACTGTCATCATCCCAGCTGGACCTGGAGGATTTTCTCTTTGCTTTGCCTCCAGGCACCTCCTGGCCATCCTGGCACAGCTCTTGCTTGCGGCAAGCTTCCCAGCCCAAGAGTGCCCCGTGGCTCGTGCCTTCTCCTGGGGACAGCCGCTGCTCAGGAGATTCTTCCCAATCTGAGAATTCCTGACAGTGATCGCTGTCCGCCTGCCACGGCTCCTGCTCCCTGCACTCATCCCACTCGGAGACAACTGGGGAGGGCTCTTGCTCCCTGCCCTCATCCCAGTCCCAGAAATGCCAGTAGCTCCCCCATACTTGGACCAGCTCTTGCTCAAGGCCTTCATCCCACTCAGAGAGCTCCTGGCAGCTCTGGGCTTCTCCTGGGGACAGCTGTGGCTCAGTGCAGGCTTCCCCTGGCGTCCCTTGCTGGAACTTGTTCATTTCTCCTCGGCAGAGCTCTGTCTCTTCCTCAGCGCAGGACTCCACGGCTCCTCTCCTCCCTCTGCTTGCCCTCTCAGCCTCCTCCTGCTGCTCCCTCAAGGCCTGGGCTCTCTGTGAGCCGGGCCAGGGCCTGGGGGGCTGGGACTTGGGCTTCGCCTTCTCCTCCTCTGTGCCTGCAGTCCTCTGGCGCACACAGGTACCTGGACACAGCCACTGTCCTGGGACTGACCCGGGCCCCACAAGCCCTCTATATACCCCCCAGCCGGGGCGGGGCTCTGCCATGTCACAATGGACTTTGGGCACCGCAAGGTCCCGCGTCACCACGGCCCCTGACGCACCGTGCCTGTGTCACAAAGGCCACCCCGGCACCCTGTGCCTGTGTCACAAAGGCCACCCCGGCACCCCGTGCCTGTGTCACAAAGGCCACCCCGGCACCCTGTGCCTGTGTCACAAAGGCCACCCCGGCACCCCGTGCCTGTGTCACAAAGGCCACCCCGGCACCCCTTCAACAGCCCAAGGCACCAGGAGCGGCCTGGAGCAGCCCAGGCCTTGGGGGATTGCAGCCCCTTCTTCTGAGCCGCTCCTTCAAATGATCAGGAGTGGCTGGGGCCAAGTGAAGGTGCAAAAGGAGACCGTGTGTGTCTTCATTTGAAAGACAGGGGCCTGCTAAGGGAGGCAGGAGGCTCCTTTGCAATGGAAAATGTAAACCCCCTCCCTCCCAATTATTATCCCTTTGAAAGGCACTCTCTGGCAAAGATAGGAGGACAGGAAGAACAGTTTGTGCTGCTTTTGCATGAATTGCTATTTGGTGAGCAGGGAAGAAGCCCCCCATGGAAATGATTTTCCTGAGAGGAGCTGCTAAGCGAGAGCTGCCCCTGTGCCAAGCAAAATCCAAGAGCTGGCTAGCTGTGGGAACTGACTACCTATTAAAGCATTTAAAAAGCTGGATCCACCTCGGTGAGATTGACATTTTGCAGACAGGCAAGCCCGGGAAATCTCTCTCTTGCTTCCACCTTTGAGGAGGTACCCGGCTGCCGGTCGGGCCGGGCCCCGCTGCACTGCGGCCCTTGCAGTCGTGCTGACAGTGGCCACAACAATCCTTAAAGCTTCAGGGTCCCCTGACACCCGGGCAACCGAGGAGGAAATTAAAGGAGGGGGTTCGCTGGAGTCCCCAAAACCAACTGGAATAGGAAAATCAAGTAGGGATGAGGCCCATAAAGCCTGCTCAGCACAGGAGCAAAGTGCAAAGACCAGGCCTAGGGGCAGACACAACAATATCTAGGGGAGGTGTGAGGGCGCAGTCTGAGGGCATGGGTCCAGACACAGACTGGGGTTAGAAAGATGCAAAATACTGTGACAAATTGCAACCAATTGGGGGAGAGACATGGGAAGATTCTAGAAACATAACTTTCAGTGGGGTGACTTGATGAACACATGAATTGCCATCAAGCCTTTGGCAAGTGCTTCCCAAGGTTTGAATTTAAAGCCTGCTGCTTCAGGGCTGAAGTCTTTCTGGCCCTGTGTCCCAGAAGGGCTGAATCGCACAGGCTCGGCCTGGCGGGGCCGGGCTGGCCCCAGCAGTGACCGGGTTGGGACGGGAGGCTGCGGGACCCCGGTCGAGGCCGGGCCGGACCACGGCTGCTCACACCTTGCCGAGCCTAAGCCGTGCCCCGCTGCCGGCCCCCGCTGAGCTGGAGTCCGCTGGGCTCCGGGAGGAGCTCCGGGTGGGTCCAGGCCCCCTCGGCCACGGCCCGTGCAGCACATGGTAATTGAAAGAAATTGGCCAGGAGACAAGACTCCGGTTTGATGCCTTTATTAGGATTCAGCTCTTGGGGTGGGGGGGGCCCAAGGGGTTGTTTGCATCACGGCCATTCCCACACTGTCAGCTCTAAGGAGGAGACACAATTCAGCTTTGCAGCACACACTGCAGAGCTGGGGCTTCCACCCTCATGAGAGTAGCCAGGGACCTGTCGTCCTGGTTTGCTGTCTAGGGCTGTCAGTCCTTTCCTGTCCTCTTTAGGTCATGGTGATGCAGGAAGATGGTTTCTAAGCAGGTTTAGGTGATGCAGGGAGATGATCTTGCATCATAGCTTGCTCAAATACATTTCCTTGTCCTTTTATTCCTCTGTTAGCTCGTTGTTTTGGTGTCCTGCATGCCTTAGTTTGTATATTACTGGGTTACACAGCTTCCTGGGAGTTTCTTTGTTCTAGTGTGGCACAGGGACCATGGGAGTTGCCTCTTCTGTGGCACACCTTTCTAATGGGTTGCTTTTGTTAGTTGGATTTAGCCCCCATGGGAGCAGCTCTGTTACAAGGCAGCAGGGAAGTAAGGGGAAAGGGTACAGGAATGTCTCCTAAGAACCTTAAAACACTTCAGAAACTGGTAAGTAATTAACATTACTAATAACCATCAGAGTAAACAAGGGGTACAAGGTTTACAAATGGGATAAGAACATTAACTGTACATAACTAAACACAGTATTTTATCCGGGGTGGATTTCTTGAGAGATTTTATTCATGACATGTGCCTGCAAGGATGCAGCACCTCTCTGAGCTGGGGGAGCGGCCAGGGCTGCACAGGGGGATGTTGTTGGCAGCTCCATGAGGACGCTCTGGGACGCTGCCCTGGGGTGTCCAGCGCAGTGGGGATGGATCAGCCCCTGCTCTGCTGCTCCTTCCCATCTCCCCCAGGGACCTTGCAGAGCCCCAGCCATGCTGTTTGCCCCCAGCCTGCCCACGGCCAGCCTGGGGCTGCTCACGGGGGTTTTCTGTGCTGAGCTTTGGCCTGGCCGTGTTCTTGAGAGAGCCTGGGCAAGGAGCCTGGAGCCCCCAGGCCCTGCCCTGAGGCGTCAGCGCTGCCCCAGCAGTGCCCATGGCCTGTCCCTGCTGCAGCCCCGGCACTGCCACCCCCAGGGCTGTGCCCGGCCCCGAGAGCACTCAGGCCCTGCAGCAACACCAGGGCCAGGAGGGCAGCGGGGCAGTGGCACGGGAGCAGCACTGGCAACACCAAGTGCTGCTGCTCCTGGCCACAGCTGCTGTGCCAGCACTGATCTGCCCCCAGCTCTGCACACAGACACTGCTGCTGCAGCTCCAGAGAAGGGAACAAAAGAGGAATCTCTGGAGAAAACTTTGCTGGGAGATCCTTTAGTTCATTTAAAACCACCAAGAGCACAGGCCCTCATTGATACAGTGTGTTGCCCTGGGGAAGGTAGAAAGAAACAAAATGAGAAATGGTGCGGACAATGACATTTTATTGAAGACAGTTTTAAAAACCTAAAACAAAGAAAAAGAACCTTCAAAATTAAACCAACCTGCCAGAACTATCAAACATGACTTTTATTACATGTGATTTGGAGAAATTGGGCAGCAGTTTAATGTTTTTTTAAACCATCCAGTCATCAGTGTCCACACTACAGCCTTGAGCTCCTGGTTCCTCAGGCTGTAGATGAGGGGGTTCAGGACTGGAGGCACCACTGAGTACAGAACAGATAGGGCCAAATCCAGGGATGGGGAAGAGATGGAGGGAGGCTTCAGGTAGGCAAATGTACCAGTGCTGATGAACAGGGAGACCACAGCCAGGTGAGGGAGGCAGGTGGAAAAGGCTTTGTGCCGTCCCTGCTCAGAGGGGATCCTCAGCACAGCCCTGAAGATCTGCACATAGGAGAAAACAATGAACACAAAACATCACAATAATAAACTGCCAGTAACCACAAGAAACTCAATTTCCCTGAGGTGGGATTTGGAGCAGGACAGTTTGAGGATATGTGGTATTTCACAGAAGAACTGGCCCAGGTCATTGCCCTGGCACAGGGGCAGGGAAAATGTATTGGCCGTGTGCATGAGAGCATTGAGAAAGCCACTGGCCCAGGCAGCTGCTGCCATGTGGGCACAAGCTCTGCTGCCCAGGAGGGTCCCGTAGTGCAGGGGTTTGCATATGGACACGTAGCGGTCGTAGCACATGATGGTCAGCAGGGAAAGCTCTGCTGAGATGAAGAACACAAAACAAAAGACCTGTGCAATACATCCTGTGTAGGAGATGGTCCTGGTGTCCCAGAGGGAATTGTGCATGGCTTTGGGCACAGTGGTGCAGATGGAGCCCAGGTCAGTGAGGGCCAGGTTGAGCAGGAAGAAGAACATGGGGCTGTGCAGGTGGTGGCTGCAGGCTACGGCGCTGATGATGAGGCCGTTGCCCAGGAGGGCAGCCAGGGAGATGCCCAGGAAGAGGCAGAAGTGCAGGAGCTGCAGCTGCCGCGTGTCTGCCAATGCCAGCAGGAGGAAGTGGCTGATGGAGCTGCTGTTGGACATTTGCTGTGGCTGCACATGGGGACCTGTTCATGAAGAAAAAGAGCAGTGACAAATCAGGAGAGGCTGGGACACACCCACCCTTGTTCCTGCTCTGGGAAAACTTCACCCAGGTCCCTGACTGAGCTCCAGCTGTGCTGTCTGAGTGTGCCAGGAGCAACCAGGCCTGTGCCTGGGGGCTCTCCAGGAGCCATCCCTGCCCTGCTGCCCTGGGTTTGTGGCCATGCAGGAGAGGGACAAGGCTGGAAATTCAGGATTTGTCAAGGGCATCACTCCTAATGCAGAAGGGCTTGTTGCCATCTGCACACACACTTCTAAAGTATAGCAGGAGTTGGTTTTAGGAATTGTTTTACTGCCCAGAGATCATTCCTGGTTCTCTGAGGTCAGAAATCCCCAGCATTTCTGCTGCACTCAGAATTTCCCACTGAGAGATGTGAGAGGCAAAGGATTCCCTGTGGCTTAGGGAAGGTGAGGGGCTGGATGGGCTTGTTCCCAACTGCCCTGGGTTTGCACCTTTGGCTGGAATCAGAGCACAATCACACTCCTGTGTCACCCTGGCATAAACCAGACCCTGCCCAGAGCAGAGGGATCCCTGAATGTCTCACCCTCTCTAAAGGTCTCTGGGCAAGGGCTCAGCACCCCCCTCTGCCAAGGACACTCACGGCTCCCTTGGCAGAGCCAACAGCATTTCCTCAGCTGTGGCATCTCTGCCCTTCCCCGTGGGACATTCAGGGAACTCTGAGAGGCTCTGGCACAGATTTGCAGCCAGGAGGGCAGCTCAGAGCTTGGAAGGACACAGCAAGGAGATCCCCAGGTGTGCCCATGATGGGATCTCAGGGAGGGGGCTCAGCTCATTCCCCTTTCCCATAGACTGCTTTGCCCACAGCCCCACAGGTCACAGGGAAGCTGGGACACCCCATTCCCATGGACACACCTGCCTGGCAGCAATCCCAAGGGCAGGGCCTGACTCAGCTGCTGCAGATGCCAGAGCCTCCCTGAGAGCCCCAGGTACCAATGACAATATCAGAGCAGTGCATTTAGGCTGTTTAGGAGGCTCCCAGCAGAGAGACTGAGCACCAAACTTACAATTCTGGCATCTCTGTAAATGTTCCAACATTACTTTGCTGTTCCTGGTGTGTCCCTTTCAACTCAGAATGTTCTGTGATTTTGGGATTACAATTCCTCTTCTGCTTCTCTCATCCCCCTGTTGCCTATAATCAAAAGAGAAAAATAACTGTCTGCAAGAGTGTTAGAACAGTAAAGAAAAAACAGCTTTATTGGAAACTTCCAGGTGTCCCAGTAGGGATGAGGCACACCCAGCCCCTTATTTCAGCAATTTATTAAGATTAATTCATTAGGATATTTAACAGAAACATTCAATAGGAGATTCAGCTGCCCCAGTTACACACCCCTGGGTCAACCCATTGGAGTAGGTCCAAGGGTTTCTTTGCCCCAGTTTTTGTTATGACTGCTCACATTCTGGTTACAAAACAAAATGTTCTTCTTGTAGCTCCTCTCCCTAATGATAAGACAATATGGTATTTCAGAAATCTAATTAGAAGATGAGTTTATTGTTCTAAAATCTAAGAGAAAGGTTAAGAAACATACTAGATTTAATTAGGGATAATAGATATATAAGTATATAATAGAAGTTTTATAGCGTTAATTAAGGATTATAATTTTACAACTATATAATAATAGTTTACAGATCTAAAAATACATTAAACATATATAAAAAGCAAAAATCTTTTTGTCATCATCTCAACTTTTCCACCCTGCTTGAAGAAAGAAATTGAAAATAGTCTCAGGAAAGCTCCTGATCTTTACAGCAATCCCAGTCTCACCTTCTTTTGGGAAGTGTCCTCTGGACCTGTGCCCAGGCAGGACTGGAGCTGGGAGCAGCCCTGCCCCACACAGCCCCTCTCAGCAGCAGCCCCTGCCCTGCTCAGGGTGGCTCCTTCCCCCCACAGCTTCTCCCCAGCGCTGGGAGCAGCTCCCCGGGCCGGCTGAGAGCTGTCCCTGGCAGGCAGCAGAGTCCCTGCCCCAGCACAGCGCCCTGGGCTGCAGGACCCTGCTCTGCAGGACAGCCCTGGGCACCCCTGGCTGCTCTGCACAAGGGACAGGCAGAGAATGTACTCACAGAGTCTGTAGGCACTGGCATGTTCCAGCTTTAGGAGATGCCTCCAGGAGCTGCAGCTGCATTGTCCTGCAGCCAGAGGCTTCCTGTGCCAAGGGCTGGCAGGGATTCTGCCCCAGGCACTTCTCAGCCCCTTCCCAGCCCTGACTGATTGAAGCTCTCTGTGCCTCTGGGCTGTGCCCAGGGTGGCTGCAGGCAGTGCCCCAGCCCTGCTGGGCTGGCAGAAGAGCTGCTCAGCAAGAGAAATGTGCTTTTGAAGCTCTTCTTGGTTTCCAGGAGCTGCCTCTGTGCCAGGAGCCCGGCCCAGCTCAGCAGCACAGACACAGCAGCAGGACTTTAATGAGCCTCTTGGGGCTTTGTGCTGAGGCCCTGAACATCAGTCCCTGACAGGGGGGGGAAGAAACCTCTCAAGAACTCCAAGTCAGAATCCAACTCCAAAGTTTCTTTCACTTTTAATGGGTCCCACTGAGGGATGTGACTGAGAAAGTGTCCCCAGGCCCCAGGCAGAGCAGAGAACTGGAGGCACTGATGACAGCTGGGGACAAAGAGAAGCCAAGGCTTGGTGCCCTGGGCCACAGCAGCCAATGCTGTGCCAGCAAGGGCTGTGAGGAGACACCTTGTCCTGAGGCCCTGGGGCCTCCTGGCACAGCCCCAGCAAGGCTGGCCACTGTCACCCCCTTGGCCTGCCCTCAGCATCCCCCCTAGCCCACATGCCAGTGGCCTCAGGGATCTGCTGGAAGGAGTCCCTGGGGAGCCTTGCTCAGGAATGGCCCTGGGGGCTCCTTCATGCTCCCAGGGACTGCAGCTTTTTCAAAGGACTTTGGCTTTTGCCTTGGAGTCTCTGAGAGCTTTGTGCAATCCTGGCCTCCAATTATCTGCTGTAATTAGTCCCTTGAGAGCCTTTGTCAGTAACAACACTCAGTGGGGCTCATTAATGCTTCAAGGTACTTCAGGTTCTTAAGGCACTTTCCTTTTTCCTTCCCACACTGAGTCTCTGAGAAGTTTGTGCAATCCTGGCCCCAATTATCTGCTTTAATGAGTCCCTTGGGAGCTTTGCATTGACACTCAGTGGGGCTCATCAATACTTTGAGATACTCAGGGAGTTTTCAGCTACTTTGGATTTTCCTTCCCACACTGAGTCTCTGGGAGGTTTTTGTGCAATCCTGGCCTCCAGTTCTCTCCTCCAAGGAGTCCTTGAGGAGCCTGTGTTGGGGATGGGCCTCAGTGGGACCCATTAATGCCTCGAGAAACTTTGGGTTTTTCCTCTGACTTTGACTCCTGGAAAGGTTTGTGCAATCTCCTCTCAGGCCCTGAGGTTCAAGGGCTCAGCTCCAAATGCACCACGGGGCTCATTAGGATCAAGCAAGTCCTAACAAACCATGGCTGTGCCTTGATTTCCCTCTGGTCTGGTGCAGTTCTTGGGAAAGTTTCCTACAATAGTTCTGGAGAAATAGTTCAAAGAGCTTCTAAGAAATATGTATTCCTATTTAAAAGGGTATGTTTTATTCCTGTTCTCTTTAGAGCAGAGGTGATTGCAGCATTCAGTGACGGATATTGATCCAGGGTCTCTCCTAAGGAGGTGTGGCCAGGTCAGAGAAGCTGTGCCTTGAGGTCTGACCCAGTGGGGACAACCTTGCTCCACATTCCCCAGCCCCATCCTGTCTCTCCTCACTCTCCTGGGACCTGCTTTGCTCACAGAACTGGCTGCACTCAGGCAAAGAGGGGTTTTCCTTCTTTGATTTTAGCAATCTAAAACTGCTGAGTTTCCCCATGGAAAACAGACACCCTCCTCAAGTGTGTGCCAAGCCCAAGGTGCCACCAAGGAGGTTCCCCTTCCCCAAGGCAGAGCCACACAAGGAATGTTTCAGACACACAGGGAGTTCTACAATAAACACAGCCCCAGAGTTGGCTGAAGGCAGAATTAGAGCAGCTGCTGAAGGACAGACAAGCTTTGAACTCCTTGCAGCTGAAAGCACCAAGTGGGTTGTTGGGAGGTGAGTGAGTGAGGCAAGAGTGAGGGAAGGGAAATGCAGAGAGCCCTGGAAGTGTTTCTGTGCAGACAGGCTGCTGCAAGGGCAGGGTTGGACTTCTCTGGGGGGAACTGTGAGGGAGGTCGGGGCAGAGTGACCTCCCCAGTGACCTCGAGATGTCACACAGCCACCTGGGATGTCACATCCCACTCAGTGGTGTCACACAACCTGCCCTGGGATGTCACACCACCATTCTGTGAAGTCACATCTCTTCCCATATGCCACAAAATCACCTCGTGATTTCACACAGCGTTCTGTGATGTCACACAGCCACATTTGATGTCATAGTTCATTCTGTGATGTCACAGTCAGCACTGTGATGTCATACAACCTGTCCTGAGATGTCACATGGCTTTTCTATGATGTCACTGCCCACTGTAGGATTTCATATCACCACCATGTGACTTGACAGCCTGTTCTGTGATGTCTCACAACCAACCAGTGATATCACAATCCACCCTGTGGTGGCTCTGTCATGTCACAACCTGCTCTGTGATGTCAGAATCCTTTCTGTAATGATGTACATTCGACCTCTGATGTCATAGTCATGTCTCTGATGTCACAACCCACTAAGTAACATCACCCAGCCCACTCTGTGATGTCATACAGCCACACTGTGACATCACACACCTCTTTCTGATGTCACAGAATCCCCTCTATGACGCTGTAGTTGCTCAGTGACCTCACACAACAAACTCTGTCATGTCACAGCCCCATCTGTGACCTCACACAGCCCACTCAGAGCTGTCACACAGCACCTTTCTGACATCACAGCTGCTCTGGGGCTCCAGGACACAGCCACAGAGGTGCTGCTGGGACACAGCCCCCTCTGGCACATCCCACAGCCCCTGCCAGTGCTGAGCCCCTGGCAGCTCTGTCTGGGCCTGCTCTCTGTGTCCCTGAGCTGCCCTGGCAGGGCCCCAGCCCTGCTGGGCTGTGCTCAGGAGCTGCTCCTGGCCAGAGCTGTCTCTCTGCAGCGCTGCCCTTGCCAGGAGCTGCCTCTGGGCCAGGAGCCCGGCCCAGCTCAGCAGCACAGACACAGCACCAGCACTTTCATCACCCTCTCGGGCCTTTGGGGCTCTTGGCATCACACTCAGTCCCTCAGAGTGTGCTCCAGAAACTCCTCAAGAGCTCCAAGTCAGATGGAAACACTGAAGTTTCTTGTAGTTGAAATGAGAGACACGAGTGAGAAAGCGTCCCCAGGTTCCAGGCAGAGCAGAAGACTGGAGGCCCTGATGGCAGCTGGGGACAAGCAAGGGAAAGGTGTCTGTGGTGCTGAGCAAAGCTGGATGTGTTTCAGGAATGGCAAGGGCCAAGGGCTGAGCCCCAGCCCCTGGCAAGGCAGATGCTGTCCCTCCCTCATTGCTCAGGGCTCTTCCCGGGCCACTGGCATGTGGGGATGTGCAATGCCAAGGGCAGCACCATGGGGCGGCCCCTGCCAGGCTGCTGAGCAGGGACAAGGAGGCAATGAGGCCCCAGGGCTGCCAGGGTCACTTGTCCCCTGCTGGCCTCAGGCCCAGGGCCAGCAGCCATGGCCAAAGGGCTGCACAAGTTGCGTCAGGCAGGGCCTTGCAGCTTCACAGTCCAGGGCCCTCAACCTCTACCTGCTGCTTATGTGATGAGGCCTCCAAATCCCATCCTGGGAGATTTTTGGGTTCTCTACATGGTTTGTAAAAATGGAAACACTGGTCAAAATTATTTTCTACCAAATCTTCCAGTGACAGAAAAAGGATCAGTATCTTTAAAGTGAACAAGAATGGATTTAGATTTGTTAGAAGGAGGAAATATTTTACAATGAGAATGGCACGAAACTGTAACTGCTTTTCCAGAGAAATGGATGCCACATCCCAGGACTGCTCCCAGAGCAGGAGCTCTGTGCAACCTGACACAGTGAAAGCCCCTCCCCTCCCCAAGGATGGAATTGCTGTTGTGTGGGTTCTCTGATGTGCTGGGTGCCCTCACAACCCTCCTGGCCAGAATGTCTGCTGAGGGCCAGCCAGGCTGCTGCAGTGGCACTGACCTCACAGCCATCACCACTGCAGCCATGTCCCCTGGGCCTGGCTCTCCCCTTTCCTCTGCCCCTGCCTTGTCTCTGCTGCCATGAAGAGTTGTTTCATTATTATCTTGTCCCCAAGGTGCTGGGGTCAATTGCTTCCCAGTCAGGCTCCTGGAGCAGCAGTGGCTTTTCAGAGCCCAGCCAGAAATGAGCCCTGAAGCAGCAGCTCTGCAGTGCTGGCCACCAGGCCGGGGTGCCAAGGGAGCCTTCTGGCCATGGCCTGGAAGCAGCTGCTGCTGCCAAGGTGCCTTTGGTGCCTCAGGCTGTCCCTGGCACAGCTCCCAGCACGGCACTCTGCACTTGTGCCCGAGCCCTTCCCTGGCTTGGGGCTGGCCTGGGGCTTTTCCTGCAGCAGGATCTGCCCTGGCCATGGCACAGGAAAGGCAGTTCCTGCTGGAGCAGGAGGCTGTGCCTGGAATGGGCTCAAACAACTCCAGCAAAGCCGTGTTTACTTCAAAATTGTTTCCTAGGGCGCTATAGTCTAATAATTGTTATAGCTCTTATACTGTGGAGTAAATAACTATTTTTCTTTATTTAGTCTGTGGTGTAAATAAATCTGTCTAATCATGCCAGAATCAGTGACAGTAGTATCTGTATAAATATATCTGATATTCCATTGTTAATCCTGTGGGGAAAATTGCATTACGGTTCAGTTCCACCTGTCCAGTCTTTACACATAAACCTTTAACAAACTCTGGAGCTTGGATTGGATCCAGCTGCTCCCAGTCTCCTCTCTTAGAAAGAATTTAAAAGTCTAGGCAGCCTGGAGGGGTTTGAGGATCCCTGGTGGCTGTTGGGTGTCATTTCTCCACCTCATGACTCAGCAGAAGTTTCTCCAATAAAGCAATAAACCTTTTGCCTGAAGCTCCCACTCTGCCCATGACAGAAAGCCCTGGGAGTGTCTGTGACATCCCGTCTCTTTGGCAGCCTGGGGACTCCTGGGATGTCACCGCGGAGCCCCCGGTAGTGCCTGTGACAGAGCGGTGCCTTTGCAGACCAGGGTCCCCTGGGATGTCACCATGGAATTGCTGTGACTGTGTCTGAGCACACGGCTCTTCAGCATCCCCAGAAACTTCTGGGAGGTTTCCATGGAACCCCTGTCTCTGCCTGTGACATTCTGGCTCTTGAACAGCCTGGAGACTCTTGGAATGTCCCCATGGAGCCCTTCTGAGGGCCTGTAACAAATCTGATCCTTGGTAGGCAACCATCACCAGCCCCATGTAGCGATGGTCTGATTCCATGGCAACTATAACCAGGACCTGTTGCCATTGTCTGTTTCCATGACAACCATCATAGCACCCTGTTGCTATGGTCAGTCCCATGGCAGCTCCATGGAGACCCCATGCCAGGGGTGGTTGCCATGGACACCAGACTGGAGCCAGAGCCCATTGCCATGGCAACCATGTGCAGTCCCATCCCCAGGCTCAAGGGATCCCAGAGCCACAGAATTGGCTGAGTTGGGAGGGAGCCATGGGGATCCTCCAGTCCAACTGCTGGCCCTGCACAGGACACCCCAACAAGCCCAGCCTGGGCCTGGCAGCACTGGCCAAACGCTGCTGGAGCTCAGCCAGCCCTGGAGCTGGGAGCCTTCCTTGGGGAGCCTGTTCAGTGCCCCAGCAGCCTCGCGGGAAAAACCTTTTCCTCACATCCAGCCTAAACCTGCCCGCCTCAGCTCCAGCCGCTCCCTCCACTCCTGTCCCTGGGCACCAGAGGGAAGAGGTTCCCGCAGCCCCCAGCCAGGGACCCGCTCCTAAGGCTGCTGCCATGGCAACCAGGCCTGGCACCAGCTGGGATGCTCGGTTTCCATGGGCTGGGCTTCAGGAATGGCATTCCCCAATTTCCTGCTCCTGCTGAAACCGCGCTGCCGCTCGCTTCCCTCCCACCTCCCATGGAAAGCACAAAAGGCAAAGATCCCAGGCTGGGATAAGAATAATTTATGAATAACAGCAATGGGATAAGGAACAAACAGACACAGAAACAATTTTGGTAACAGAAAGGATAAGACAAACCATTCACAGGGAAAAGTAAAATACCACCAACTGACTTTTCCTGCCCACGTATTTCCTCCTGCCAAGAAAGGACACCCTTCTCTGGTGAGAGAGAAGGAGTCCTTTTCCTGCCCCTGGCAATGACCTGAGATGGGATTGAATATAATGGACCATGATCACAGTCTCACAGTCTTTGATCCCACATCATGACATTGCCACGGGCAGGAAAAGGTACAGGTGTCTTCCCAGCATGGATCCCAGGGAACATGGATCACCAGGTCTCTTTCCAACGTGGATCCTCCATGGGCGGATGAAGCTGGAGCAGTGCACAAAGCTCTTCCTGTATTTTGAGGCACTTGCAGGGCTTCCCTTACTGGTGCCTCCGTTGGTGCCTGGTCAAGTTAGACCCGTCTGAGAAGCTCTTCCCACACTGGGGACACTTGTAGGGCCTCTCCCCAGTGTGGATGCGCTGGTGCCTGATGAGGTGGGAGTTTTGCTTGAAGCCCTCCCCACAGTCAGGGCAGCGGAAGGGCCTCTCATCCGTGTGAATCCGCTGGTGCAGGACAAGATTGGAGCTCCTCTGAAACCTCATCCCACACTCAGAACACTCATAGGGCCTCTCCCCAGTGTGGATGCGCTGGTGGATGATGAGGTGGGAGCTCCTGCTGAAGCCCTTCCCACATTCCCCACACTCATAGGCCCATTCCCCAGTGTGGATCATCTGGTGGCGGATCAGGCTGAAGCTCTGGCTGAAGCTCTTCCCACACTCCAAGCACTTGTAGCGCTTCTCCCCATCCTGAAGCTGCTCATGGACCACCAGCTCAGAGCCCTGGCTGGATCTCCGGCCGCCTTCCCGGAACAGGGTGGGTCTTTCCTCCTTAGAGCACCCTGGGATGGGTTTGGAGCCCCTCCTACTGCAGGATCTCCAGGGATTTTCCTCCCTGTTGGATTCCTCCACTGTGGAGCTGCTCACAATGGCCTCTTCCACCAGGTTCTGCTGTGAGGATTTGTCCTCCCTGGTCTCCATCCTCAGCTCCTTGTCTGGGGGAGGAAGGACAAGGAGAGGATGGGATTTGCCTCCGTGCCAGAGGGAAGGGGAAGGAGATCCCCCCAGTGCGTCCCCGGCAGGACGGCGTCGGCAGCGGGGTTGTCCTGCAGCCGGGGGCCAGGCTGGGCTGGGAGATGGAGCAGGAGAGAGGGGGAAAGGGGCACTGACTTCCTCCTCACCTGCCTGGGTGTCCTGGAGCATCTTCCTCTTCCTCACAGCCTGCTTCTCCATCCAGCCAAAGTTTGGGATTGGAAACTCCTGGTTTGGCAGAAAACAAGGAATGAGCACATTGAGTTTGATGGTCCCTCTTACCAAGCCCATCTCTAGAAGTCACCCGGGCCTCTGACGTGACTTAGTTTGAAAGGAGTTTGCTAAGGAAGGCAGAAATCACCACTGAAATGGATAAAAAATATAAGCATCCCATCCCCTCCGAATTATTATAATCTTGAAACCAAAGTGCAGTCAGGTAACAATATGGGAAAAGGAATATAAATTCTTTACTAAAGAAAGGAAAATGAAAATGCAGCAGTACAAAAAAAAAAAAAAAACACAACAAAAAGCAACCCACCGACAGAGTCAGAACCTTACACCCCGTTGGTCAGGGTGCTGGTAGCAGTCTGATTAAACGGTGGCTGCAGTACTCCTGGAGACACAGATGTGGTTCTGTTGAAGCAATGATCCTGTTGAAGATTGTAACTTACCTCTGAAGTTCTGGTGCTGTAGATGGGTCTGGTCTCTCCACAGGGAATCCAGTGGACAAAGACTGCCTGTGGTGTTCTGATTCCCAGATTTTATCCAGTCAGGAATGCTTGGCTCCTCCCCCTGGGTGCAGCATCTCACAATGGGATGATGTCATTTTATCAGTCCTGCAGTGAGACTCAATGGCCCATTAACAGAAGATATCCCCCTGGAGGAAGGATGGGTGGTGGAAGAGATAAAGAACACTGCCCCACCTGGTTTTAACGGTTGGTCCATTAACAGGAGATATCCCCCAGTTATGAGGGAATGGGTGATGAAAGAAATAAAGAAAACTGCTCTACCTGGTTTTAACAAATGGTGATAGAATACATACTTTTGGTTACATCTTGCATTGCAACCGAAGACATGTGGTCCATAAAAATTTTAGACCACCAAAATTCAGCACTGAAAATGCCTTCCAGGAGTTCTCCATCTCTGTTCTCTCCCTATTGATGTTCAGCGTTTCCCCCCTGTCTCAGCTGCTGGGGGTCACACTTGTACTGGGAGTCCCCTGTCTACTGGGTCCCTCCCCTGCCCAGTGTGCTGGGAGTGCCAGGAATCTGAAAAGTTCCCCCTGTTTCCATCTCCCCACTTAGGGATGCTGGGACACCCCAGTAGCCCCTCAAGGGGAATTTCCCACTCAGCTTTGGAGTTCTTCATTCTTCAAACATCCCCCCCAAAAAACCCAACCCCTCAGGATATCTCGGCTGAGCTCCCCCTCCCCGGTCACCTGTGGCATGGGGGTGATGGTCCCATAGGTGGGGGGGCTGTGAATTCAGGGAGTGCTTGACCTCGTGATTCCTTCTCCTTTCTCTGATCTTCCTTTGTCCCTCCTTCAGGCTGAAGAAGATGCTCAAGGAGTCAGAAGCAAAACTCCAAGTCCCTTGGAGCTTCAATCAGCCCAGCTGAGGGCAGGGACTGCCAAAGGCTCCCCAGGCACTGGTGAGAACAGATCCTGGAGGCCAGGATTGCCGGGAGCCAAAGGCTCTGAGCAGGGAACTGCAATGCTGAGCCAGCCCTGGCTGGGTTGGAGGAAGCAGAAAGGCCAAGCCCTGAGCCCAGGCCTGGCCCAGCAGGGCCTGTCCCTCACGGGTGGCTTGGGGCTCTTTGTGGGGCAGTGGGATGTGAGGGGCAGGAAGGACAAATGCCATAAACCTGTGTGACACTCCAGATCCTTATGGAACCAAGGGGCCAGTGTGACACCATGGGAAGTTGTGGAACCAAGGGGATCATTGTGGCACTCTTGGGCCCATGGAACCAAGGGACCAGTGGGACAGTCTGAAGCCTTATGGAAACAAGAGGCCACTGTGAGCCTGCAGGGCTGTAACACCCCAGAACACTTCAATGCTGGTGGTAACCAAAGGTTCCTGTGATTGAATTTGGTGCACAGGAGAAACAACAGCCAGATCTTCTCAGCATGGACAGATACAAAGAATATTCTTGGTAGGAAGGGACCCACAAGGACCATCAAGTCCAG
The DNA here is from genome assembly GCF_971803275.1 of Cyanistes caeruleus. NCBI lineage: Eukaryota > Metazoa > Chordata > Aves > Passeriformes > Paridae > Cyanistes > Cyanistes caeruleus. The sequence goes on along the minus strand of NW_028256295.1, from coordinate 3,708,529 downwards.
CTCTTAAGATAATGGCCCACACAAGGACTGAACCCACAAACTCGGTAATACTGGCACCATGCTCTGACCAACTGAGCTAAGAAGTCAAAATGACACAAAATTCTACTGGCAAAATATAGACAGTCAAGAAATTTTGGCAAAGGGTTTAATACAACATCCAACTGAACATAAAACTCTTACCATAGCATTAACTTTGCAAACTTAGCTCATTTAACCTAAAAAGTGTTAACCCTTAAGATGTTATCTATCCAAAAATGTTCCAGATACATAGGATTAAAAGGAGAAGAAATAGAAAACAGAAGGACACGTAAGATCTACAGAAAAACACTTCCAGAATGATCCCAGTCACTTCCACTACAATCTCAGTCACCCCCAGTATGAGCTGGTGCACCCAGCCACCCCCAGTATGGTTCCAGTCACTCCCAGATCCTCCCAGTATGATTCCAGTCATGGCCAGAGTGACTCCCTGTCACTCCCAGGATGGGCCCAGTTGTTCCCAGTCACCTCCAGTATGGTTCCAGTCACAGCCAGCCCCTTTTCAGGCACTCCCAGTATGATCCCAGCTAGTTCCAGTAGGATCCCAGTATGACCCCAGCATGGGCACAGCTGCTCCCAGGATTATCCAGTGTGCTTCCAGTTGTTCCCATTTACCTGCACTGTGGTTTCAGTCTCTCCCAGTATATCCCAGTTGCTCTCAATCACTCCTCAGGTGTTTCCAGCCTGATCCCAGTTGCTCCCAGACACTCCCAGTCACCCTGAGTGCAGTCCCAGTTGCTGCCAGTATGGTCCCAGTCTTGCCCAGCATGGCCCAACTGCTCCCACTGTGATCCCAGTAGGATGCCAGTTTCCCTCAGGATGGTTCCAGTTGCTCCCTGTTCCTCCCAGTGTGATTCCAGTTGCACCCAGTTGCCCCTAGTATAGTCTCAGTCGCTCCCCAGATTATCCCAGCTGCTCCCAGCAAGGTTGCAGTCATTCCCAGCTGCCCCCAGTGCAGACCCAGTCACTCCCAGTTGCTCCCAGTTGTCCCCAGCATGGTTCCCATTGTTCCCAGTGTGTTCCCAGTCATCCCCAATATGATCACAGACACTCCCAGTATATCCCAGCTGCCCTCAACATGTCCATAGCCATTCCCAGACACTCCTAGTAATCCCAGTTAGGTGCTTGTTATCCCACTATTATGTCAGGCCCAGTATATCCCAGTCGAACTGGGATTCCGTCCCTGAATTCACAGCCCCCTCCCACCCGTGGGATCATCACCCCCCCATCCCACAGGTTACCAGGGAGGGGGAGCCCGGCCCAGATATCCTGGGGGGGTCCCTGGGTATGGTTTCTGGGGGTGATGTTTGGAGAATGAAGAAAACCAAAGCTGAAAAGAAAATGCCCTTTGGGGGGACATTTGGGGTTCCCAGTGGCAGCTGCTGGCAGAGGCAGCCTAGAGGAGCAGAGCCCTGTGTCCCCCAGGACCCCAAAGTGGGGAGCCCAGAGAGGAGGAGCGCCATGATTCGAGGAACCCTCAATTAAATAGAGAGGGGCAGGGGGGACTCCTTGGTCCCCCTGCACCCCCAAGAAGGGAATAAGGGGAGCAGGGACCCTGGGACCCCAAAAACTTCCTGCATCCCTAAGTGGGGAGATGGAAATGGGAGGAAGTTTTGAAATTCCTGGCACTCACAGCAGCAAGAAGAGGTCAGGGACCGAGTGGACAGGGGACCCACAGTACAAGTGTGACCCCCAGCAGCTGGGACAGGGGTGAAAGCCTGAACACCAAAAGGGAGAGAACAGAGATGGAACTAGAACTCCTGGGAGGCATTTTCAGGGCCAGATTTTGGTGGTGTAAAATTTTTACGTGCCCCATGTCCTGGGTTGCAATGCAAGATGTAACCAAAAGTATGTATTCTCTCACCATCTGTTAAAAACCAGAGGAGCAGTTTTCTTTATCTCTTTCATCACCCATCCCTCATAACTGGGGGGATGTCATCTGTTAATGGGCCAGCTGTTAAAACCAGGTGAGGCAGTGTTCTTTATCTCTTCCACCACCCATCCTTCCTCCAGGGGGATATCTTCTGTTAATGGGCCATTGAGTCTCACTGCAGGACTGATAAAATGACATCATCCCATTGTGAGATGCTCCACCCAGGGGGAGGAACCAAGCATTCCTGCATGAATATAATCAGAGCATCAAAGCACCACAGGCAGTCTTTCTCCACTGGATTCCCAGAGGAGAGACCAGACCCATCTACAGCACCAGAACTTCAGAGGTAAGCTACAATCTTCTATGGGATCATTGCTTCAAGAGAACCACATCAGTCACTCCAGGAGGACTGCAGCCACCATTTAATCAGACTACTACCAACACTCTGACCAACAGGGTGTCAGGTTGTATTCTGACTCTCTCAGAGTGTTGTTTTTTGGTTGTTTCTTTTCTTTTGTACTGCTGCATTTTCATTTGTCTTCCTTTAGTAAAGAACTATTATTTCTATTCCTATATCTTTATCTGAGAGCACTTTGATTTCAAGATTATAATAATTTGGAGAGGGCTGTTACTTACATTTTTATCAATTTGAATGGGGGTTTCTGCGTTCCTTAGTAAACACCTTTCCTTTCAAACCAAGACACCCCAGAGGCCCGGGTGACTTCTAGAGAGGGACTTGGACAGAGGGACCTTCAAACTCAGGATGCTCATTCCTTGTTCTCTCCCGAACCAGGATTTCCCCATCCCAAACTTTGGCTGGATGGATGAGAAGGCTGCGAGGAAGAGGAAGATGCTCCAGGACACCCAGGCAGGTGAGGAGGAAGTCAGTGCCCCTTTCCCCCTCTCTCCTGCTCCATCTCCCAGCCCAGCCTGGCCCCCGGCTGCAGGACAACCCCGCTGCCGACGCCGTCCTGCCGGGGACGCACTGGGGGGATCTCCTTCCCCTTCCCTCTGGCACGGAGGCAAATCCCATCCTCTCCTTGTCCTTCCTCCCCCAGACAAGGAGCTGAGGATGGAGACCAGGGAGGACAAATCCCCACGGCAGAACCTCATGGAAGAAGCTGTTTTGAGCGGCTCCACAGCACAGGAATCCAACAGGGAGGAAAAGCCCTAGAGATCCCGCAGGAGGAGGGGCTCCAAACCCATCCCAGGGTGCTCTGAGGAGGAAAGACCCACCCTGTTCCGGGAAGGCGGGCAGAGATCCAGCCAGGGCTCTGAGCTGGTGGTCCATGAGCAGCCTCAGGATGGGGAGAAGCCCTACAAGTGCTTGGAGTGTGGGAAGAGCTTCAGCCTGATCCGCCACCAGATGATCCACACTGGGGAATGGGCCTATGAGTGTGGGCAATATGGAAAGGGCTTCAGCTGCAGGTCCAAACTCATCATCCACCAGTGCATCCACACTGGGGAGAGGCCCTATGAGTGTGGGGAATGTGGGAAGAGCTTCAGACACAGGTCCAACTTCAATATCCACAAACGTATCCACACTGGAGAGAGGCCTTACAAGTGTCCCCAGTGTGGGAAGAGCTTCTCAGACAGGTCTAACTTTGGCAGACATCAACGGAGCCACTGGTAAGGTAAGCCCTGCGAGTGCCCCAAGTAAATGAAGAGCTTTGTGCACTGCTAAAGCTTCATCCCGCCTTGGAGGGCCGAGGTTAGGAAGAGACCTGTTGATCCATGTTCCCTGGGATCCATGCTGGGAAGACACCTGTACCTTTTCCCGCCCATGGCAATGACATGATGAGAGATCAAAGAACATGAGAGTCTGACCATGTCCTTGTCATTATATTTAATCCCATCTCAGGTCATTGCCAGGGGCAGTAAAAGGACTCCCTCTCTCTCACCAGTGGAGACCGTGTCCTTTCCAGGCAGGAGGAAATATGTGGCCAGGAAGAGACAGTCTGTGGTGGTTTATTTTTCCCTGTAATAGTTTTTCTTATCTATTCTCTTACCAGAATTGTTTCTGTGTCTGTTTGTTCCTTATCCCATTGCTGTTCTCAATAAATTGTTCTTATCCCAGCATGGGATCTTTGCCTTTTGTGCTTTCCATGGGAGATGGGAGGGAAGAGAGCGGTGGTGCAGTTTTAACGAGAGCAGGGAATTGAGGAATGCCATTCCTGAAGCCCAGCCTGTGGAAACCGAGCATCCCAGCTGGTGCCAGGCCTGGTTGCCATGGCAGCAGCCTTGGGAGCGGGTCCCTGGCTGGGGGCTGCGGGAACCTCTTCCCTCTGGTGCCCAGGGACAGGAGTGGAGGGAGCGGCTGGAGCTGAGGCGGGCAGGTTTAGGCTGGATGTGAGGAAAAGGTTTTTCCCGCGAGGCTGCTGGGGCACTGAACAGGCTCCCCAGGGAAGGCTCCCAGCTCCAGGGCTGGCTGAGCTCCAGCAGCGTTTGGCCAGCGCTGCCAGGCCCAGGCTGGGATTGTTGGGGTGTCCTGTGCAGGGCCAGCAGTTGCACTGGAGGATCCCCATGGCTCCCTCCCAACTCAGCCAATTCTGTGGCTCTGGGATCCCATGAGCCTGGGGATGGGACTGGAAATGGTTGCCATGGCAACGGGCTCAGGCTCCAGGCCTGCGCTGGTGTCCATGGCAACCACCCCTGGCATGGGGTCTCCATGGAGCTGCCAAGTGACTGACCATAGCAACAGGGGGCTGGTGATGGTTGCCTGCTAAGGATCAGATTTGTTACAGACCCTCAGAAGGGCTCCATGGAGACATTCCAATAGACTCCAAGCTGTTCAAGAGCCAGAATGTCACAGGCAGAGACAGAGGTTCCATGGAGACCTCCCAGGGATTTCTGGGGATGCTGAAGAGCCGTGTGGTCAGACACAGTCACAGCAATTCCATGGTGACATCCCAGGGGACCTTGGGCTGCAAAGGCACCGTCTGCCACAGGCACTCCCGGGGGCTCCACGGTGACATCCCAGGAGTCCCCAGGCTGCCAAAGTGCTGGGATGTCACAGACACTCCCAGGGCTTTGTTTCATGCGCTAAGTGGGATCTTCAGTCAAATGCTTTATTTCTTTATAGGAGAAACTCCTGCTGAGTCATGAGATGGAGAAATGACACCCAGCAGCCACCAGGGATCCCCAAACCCCTTCAGGTCACCTAGACTTTTAAATTCCTTCTAAGGCAGGGGACTGGGAGCAGCTGGATTCAATCCCAGCCCCAGAGTTTGTTAAAGGTTTATGTGTGCTGATTGGACAGGTGGAATTGAACCATAATGCAATTTTCCCCACAGGATTAACAATGGAATATCAGATATATTTATACAAATGCCACTGTGACTGATTCTGGCATGATTAGACAGATTTATTTACACCACAGAGAAGAAAAAGAGTTATTTACTCCACAGTACAGGAGCTATAACAATTATTAGACTATAGTGCTCTAGGAAACAATTTTGAAGTGAACAGGGCTTTGCTGGAGTTATTTGAGCCCATTCCAGGCACAGCCTCCTGCTCCAGCAGGAACTGCCTTTCCTGTGCCATGGCCAGGGCAGATCCTGCTGCAGGAAAAGCCCCAGGCCAGCCCCAAGCCAGGGAAGGGCTCGGGCACAAGTGCAGAGTGCCGTGCTGGGAGCTGTGCCAGGGACAGCCTGAGGCACCAAAGGCACCTTGGCAGCAGCAGCTGCTTCCAGGCCATGGCCAGAAGGCTCCCTTGGCACCCCGGCCTGGTGGCCAGCACTGCAGAGCTGCTGCTTCAGGGCTCATTTCTGGCTGGGCTCTGAAAAGCCACTGCTGCTCCAGGAGCCTGACTGGGAAGCAATTTGCCCCAGCACCCTGGGGACAAGATAATAATGAACAAACTCTTCATGGCAGCAGAGACAAGGCAGGGGCAGAGGAAAGGGGAGAGCCAGGCCCAGGGGACATGGCTGCAATGGTGATGGCTGTGAGGTCAGTGCCACTGCAGCAGCCTGCCTGGCCCTCAGCAGACATTCTGGCCAGGAGGGTTGTGAGGGCACCCAGCACATCAGAGAACCCACACAACAGCAATTCCATCCTTGGGGAGGGGAGGGGCTTTCACTGTGTCAGGTTGCACAGAGCTCCTGCTCTTGGAGCATTTCTGGGATGGGGCATCCATTTCTCTGGAAAAGCAGTTGTTGTTTTGTGCCACTCTCATTGTAAAATATTTCCTCCTTCTAACAAATCCAAATCCACTCTAGATCACTTTAAAGATATTGATCCTTGTTGTGTCATTGCAAGATCTGTGAGGAAATAACTTTGACCAGTGTTTCCATCTTCACAGACCTTGGAGAGGACCCAAAAATCTCCCAGGATGGGGTTTGGAGGCCTCATCACATAAGCAGCAGGTAGAGGCTGAGGGCTCTGGGCTGCGCAGCTGCAAGGCCCTGCCAGAGGCAACTTGTGCAGCCCTTTGGCCATGGCTGCTGGCCCTGGGCCTGAGGCCAGCAGGGGACAAGTGACCCTGGCAGCCCTGGGGCCTCATTGCCTCCTTGTCCCTGCCCAGCAGCCTGGCAGGGGCCGCCCCATGGTGCTGCCCTTGGCATTGCACATCCCCACATGCCAGTGGCCCGGGAAGAGCCCTGAGCAATGAGGGAGGGACAGCATCTGCCTTGCCAGGGGCTGGGGCTCAGCCCTTGGCCCTTGCCATTCCTGAAACACATCCAGCTTTGCTCAGCACCACAGACACCTTTCCCTTGCTTGTCCCCAGCTGCCATCAGGGCCTCCAGTCTTCTGCTCTGCCTGGAACCTGGGGACGCTTTCTCACTCGTGTCTCTCATTTCAACTACAAGAAACTTCAGTGTTTCCATCTGACTTGGAGCTCTTGAGGAGTTTCTGGAGCACACTCTGAGGGACTGAGTGTGATGCCAAGAGCCCCAAAGGCCCGAGAGGGTGATGAAAGTGCTGGTGCTGTGTCTGTGCTGCTGAGCTGGGCCGGGCTCCTGGCCCAGAGGCAGCTCCTGGCAAGGGCAGCGCTGCAGAGAGACAGCTCTGGCCAGGAGCAGCTCCTGAGCACAGCCCAGCAGGTCTGGGGCCCTGCCAGGGCAGCTCAGGGACACAGAGAGCAGGCCCAGACAGAGCTGCCAGGGGCTCAGCACTGGCAGGGGCTGTGGGATGTGCCAGAGGGGGCTGTGTCACAGCAGCACCTCTGTGGCTGTGTCCTGGAGCCCCAGAGCAGCTGTGATGTCAGAAAGGGGCTGTGTGACAGCTCCGAGTGGGTTGTGTGAGGTCACAGATGGGGCTGTGACATCCCAGAGTTTGTTGTGTGAGGTCACTGAGCATCTATGGCATCAGAGAGAGGAATGTGTGAAAGCAGGGTGTGACATTGCAGTGTGGCTTTATAACATCACATTGTGGTCTGGGTGATATCACTTAGTGGGTTGTGACATCACTGAGCAGACTGTGGCACCACATGGTTGTGATTTAAAATCCTAGAGTGGGCAGTGACATTATAGAAGAGCCATGTGACATCTCAAGACAGGTTGTATGACATCACAGTGCTGACTGTGATATCATAGAGTGAACAATGACATCAAATGTGGCTGTGTGACATCACAGAACGCTGTGTGAAATCATGAGGTGGTTTTGTGGCATATGGGAAGAGCTGTGACTTCACAGAATGGTGGTGTGACATCCCAGGGCAGGTTGTGTGACACCACTGAGTGGGCTGTGACATCCCAGGTGGCTGTGTGACATCTCGAGGTCACTGGGGAGGTCACTCTGCCCCGACCTCCTTCACAGTTCCCCCCAGAGAAGTCCAACGCTGCCCTTGCAGCAGCCTGTCTGCACAGAAACACTTCCAGGGCTCTCTGCATTTCCCTTCCCTCACTCTTGCCTCACTCACACACCTCCCAACAACCCACTTGGTGCTTTCAGCTGCAAGGAGTTCAAAGCTTGTCTGTCCTTCAGCAGCTGCTCTAATTCTGCCTTCAGCCAACTCTGGGGTTGTGTTTATTGTAGAACTCCCTGTGTGTCTGAAACATTCCTTGTGTGGTTCTGCCTTGGGGAAGGGGAACCTCCTTGGTGGCACCTTGGGCTTGGCACACACTTGAGGGGGGTGTCTGTTTTCCATGGGGAAACTCAGCAGTTTTAGATTGCTAAAATCAAAGAAGGAAAACCCCTCTTTGCCTGAGTGCAGCCAGTTCTGTGAGCAAAGCAGGTCCCAGGGGAGTGAGGAGAGACAGGATGGGGCTGGGGAATGTGGAGCAAGGTTGTCCCCACTGGGTCAGACCTCAAGGCACAGCTTCTCTGACCTGGCCAGACCTCCTTAGGAGAGACCCTGGATCAATATCCATCACTGAGTGCTGCAATCACCTCTGCTCTAAAGAGAACAGGAATAAAAGACACCCTTTAAAAATAGGAATACATATTTCTTAGAAGCTCTTTGAACTATTTCTCCATAACTGTTGTAGGAAACTTTCCTAAGAACTGCACCAGACCAGAGGGAAATCAAGGCACAGCCATGGTTTGTTAGGATTTGCTTGATCCTAATGAGCCCCGTGGTGCATTTGGAGCTGAGCCCTTCAACTTCAGGACCTGAGGAGAGACTGCACAAACCTTTCCAGGAGTCCAAGTCAGAGGAAAAACCCAAAGTGTCTCCAGGCATTAATGGGTGCCACTGAGGTCCGTCCCCAACACAGGCTCCTCATGGACTCCTTGGAGGAGAGAACTGGAGGCCAGGATTGCACAAAAACCTCCCAGAGACTCAGTGTGGGAAGGAAAATCCAAAGTAGCTGAAAAAGCTCTGAGTATCTCAAAGTATTGATGAGCCCCACTGAGTGTCAATGCAAAGCTCCCAAGGGACTTGTTAAAGCAGATAATTGGGGCCAGGATTGCACAAACTAATCAGAGACTCAGGGTGGGAAGGAAAAAGGAAAGTGCCTTAAGAACCTGAAGTACCTTGAAGCATTAATGAACCCCACTGAGTGTTGTTACTGACAAAGCCTCTCAAGGGACTAATTACAGCAGATAATTGGAGGCCAGGATTGCACAAAGCTCTCAGAGACTCCAAGGCAAAAGCCAAAGTCCTTTGAAAAAGCTGCAGTCCCTGGGAGCATGAAGGAGCCCCCAGGGCCATTCCTGAGCAAGGCTCCCCAGGGACTCCTTCCAGCAGATCCCTGAGGCCACTGGCATGTGGGCTAGGGGGGATGCTGAGGGCAGGCCAAGGGGGTGACAGTGGCCAGCCTTGCTGGGGCTGTGCCAGGAGGCCCCAGGGCCTCAGGACAAGGTGTCTCCTCACAGCCCTTGCTGGCACAGCATTGGCTGCTGTGTCCCAGGGCACCAAGCCTTGGCTTCTCTTTGTCCCCAGCTGTCATCAGTGCCTCCAGTTCTCTGCTCTGCCTGGGGCCTGGGGACACTTTCTCAGTCACATCCCTCAGTGGGACCCATTAAAAGTGAAAGAAACTTTGGAGTTGGATTCTGACTTGGAGTTCTTGAGAGCTTTCTTCCCCTCCCTGTCAGGGACTGATGTTCAGGGCCTCAGCACAAAGCCCCAAGAGGCTCATTAAAGTCCTGCTGCTGTGTCTGTGCTGCTGAGCTGGGCCAGGCTCCTGGCACAGAGGCAGCTCCTGGAAACCAAGAAGAGCTTCAAAAGCACATTTCTCTTGCTGAGCAGCTCTTCTGCCAGCCCAGCAGGGCTGGGGCACTGCCTGCAGCCACCCTGGGCACAGCCCAGAGGCACAGAGAGCTTCAATCAGTCAGGGCTGGGAAGGGGCTGAGAAGTGCCTGGGGCAGAATCCCTGCCAGCCCTTGACACAGGAAGCCTCTGGCTGCAGGACAATGCAGCTGCAGCTCCTGGAGGCATCTCCTCAAGCTGGAGCATGCCAGTGCCTACAGACCCTGTGAGTACAGCTCTGAGTATTTCTGGTGGAGGGGAGGTGAATGCTCCTGAAGCTCTGACCTGCTGATGGTTTCTGATCTGTCATGGAATATTTCCAAGGCAAGGATTTTGATAAAAATGAGGAAATTTCCTAAGACTTTGTATTCAGTTTCCTACTATTTAAGAATGGCAGGGAGGAGGAGGATAAATATTAAATTATTTTATAATAATTTATTATTATTGTTTCTTTTTATTTCTTAATTTTAAAATATTAAAGGTATTCTGAATTATAAAGGTAATACAAATTTTGACAAGTCCCTGAGACACTTTTAGTGATCAGTAGGTTCACAGGAGATTGCTAATGTGCTTTCAGCCATTCTGCCCATGGACTACACCAAGTAAATTATACAGGGGCTGCATAAAAGGGAAGTTTGTGCTTTTTTAATCTAGTGCTCTGGGTTGCCTGGATGGGAAATTGCACATTGATATTCAGCTCTCATTTCATTTCTCTATTCAACATCTTGTGACAGGTTGCAATAAATTAAAAAAAGTAAATTCTCAGATCTTAACCCGGCAGTGACAGAAATCAGCACAGGGTCCCTTACAGGCAGCATCAGTGCTACTTTTCCTGCCTCTTCAGGGTTGCTCTGCCATTGCCATCAGAGCCTGCAGAGCCAGAGCTTCCCCTGGGCAGTGCTCTGAGCTGGGAGGGCTCTGCAGGGCAGAGCTGAGCCCCCAGGGCTGGGCTGGGGCAGTGCTGGCAGGGTCCAGCCCTGGGCACAGGGCAGCAGCTGCTGGCAGGGACAGCTCCAGGCAGCAGAGCCCTGGGCAGGCAGTGGGGGGAAAGTGGCACCAAGCTGTGCTGGGATTTTAGTTTAAAGTTTAAAGTTTAAAGTCTTTTCCCAAATTAACTATTCCATGATTACTTTTATACAGATCCCCATGCCAAGATGCAGCAAATGTCTCAATGCAAATGCCTGAGGGTGATTGTCCTGCACTGGTGCTGCCTGGCAGGGGCTGGGCAGGGCTGGGCAAGGAAAGGCTTTTCCTCAGGGCCTGGTTCTCTCTCCTTGCCTTGCCCAGGTGCTCCTGGCATTGCTGACAGCTCTCTGGGAATGGCAGCTCCAGCTGCAGGGCAGGCCCAGCCCTTGGGCTCCTCCTGTGCAGGCTGGGCACAGCAATGGGATGTCCCAGCTCCCTCTGCCCCAGGAGCCCTGGGCAGGGCAGGCTGGGAGGCTGGGAATGACCCGACTCTCCTCCAGCAGTGCCATGGACAGGACCCTTGGTGTGTCCTTGGGATGCCACCCAAGCTGTCAGCTGTCTCCAGGGGACACTGGGGACAGGAGTGTCCTTGGCCAGGAGTGGGGCTGAGACTCTGAGAAAGGCTGAACCAGTTTGCTGTGCTGTGGGTCCCTCTGCTCTCAGCTGTGTCAGGCGGATTTCCAGGGGAACACAGTGCCTGCCCTCGATCTTAGAAAGGGCATCTGGGGACAGATGGAGTAACAGAGCAGCTCCCTGCACCCTCCACTGAGTTACAGCCAATGCTCCTGCATTGCACATTTCTCTCTGATCTCTCTGGGCACACCCAAACCCTCTCAAACTGCCTTTGGCTGTCACCATTCCTGACCCCTGGGACAGGAGATGCTGCCAGGCTCCTCTGCCTCAGGAGCAGTTTGGTCTGATGCAGTCCAACCCCAGGACTGCCCCTGACCCCATTCCCAAGACCCCACTGCTGCAGAGCAGAGCTCACTCCTCACTGTCCATGGGCAGAGCCCCTGCTCATCACAGCAACAAGGCCAGATCCCAGCAGAGCTCCAGGCACGGGGCTGAAGGAAGGGCTCTGAGAAAAGGAAAATTGGGTGGTACAGAGCAGCAGGAGCCGGGCTGGGAGAAGGGACATGGACATTGCTCAGCAAAGTCTCCCCTGACTTGTCACTGTCTCCTCTTTCAACAGGACTCCATGGCCAGAGTGAAGAAATGTCCAACAGCAGCTCCATCAGCCACTTCCTCCTGCTGGCATGGGCAGACACGCGGCAGCTGCAGCTCCTGCACTTCTGCCTCTTCCTGGGCATCTCCCTGGCTGCCCTCCTGGGCAACGGCCTCATCATCAGCGCCGTAGCCTGCAGCCACCACCTGCACAGCCCCATGTTCTTCTTCCTGCTCAACCTGGCCCTCACTGACCTGGGCTCCATCTGCACCACTGTGCCCAAAGCCATGCACAATTCCCTCTGGGACACCAGAGACATCTCCTACACAGGATGTGTTGCACAAGTATTTTTCTTTCTGTTCTTCATCTCAGCAGAGCTTTCCCTGCTGACCATCATGTGCTACGACCGCTACGTGTCCATCTGCAAACCCCTGCACTACAGGACCCTCCTGGGCAGCAGAGCTTGTGCCCACATGGCAGGAGCTGCCTGGGCCAGTGCCTTTCTCTATTCACTGCTGCACACAGCCAATACATTCTCCCTGCCCCTGTGCCAGGGCAATGCCCTGGGCCAGTTCTTCTGTGAAATCCCACAGATCCTCAAACTGTCCTGTTCACATTCAAACCTCAGGGAACTTGGGCTCATTGCAGTCAGTGTCTGTTTGGTATTTGTCTGTTTTGTGTTCATTGTTTTCTCCTATGTGCAGATCTTCAGGGCTGTGCTGAGGATCCCCTCTGAGCAGGGACAAAGGCACAAAGCCTTTTCCACCTGCCTCCCTCACCTGGCCGTGCTCTCCCTGTTCCTCAGCACTGCCATATTTGCCTACCTGAAGCCCCCCTCTATCTCCTCCCCATCCCTGGATCTGGCAGTGTCAGTTCTGTACTCGGTGGTGCCTCCAGCCCTGAACCCCCTCATCTACAGCCTGAGGAACCAGGAGCTCAAGGCTGCAGTGTGGACACTGATGACTGGATGGTTTCAGAAACATTAAACTGCTGGCCAATTCCTGCAAATAACTTGTAATAAAACTTATCTTTGATACTTCTTGGTGGTTTCATTTAGGAGGTTCATTTACTTAGTTTTGTGTTTTAAAATTGTCTTCAATAAAATGTCATTGTTTTGTGCCATTTCTCATTTTGTTTCTCTCCACCTTCCCTGAGGCCACAGACTGTGTCTATGAGGGGCTGTGCTCTTGGTGGCTTTAAATGAACGAAAGGATCTCCCAGCAAAGTTTTCTCCAGAGATGCCCCTTTTGTTCCCCTCTCTGGAGCTGCAGCAGCAGTGTCTGTGTGCAGAGCTGGGGGCAGATCAGTGCTGGCACAGCAGCTGTGGCCAGGAGCAGCAGCACTTGGTGTTGCCAGTGCTGCTCCCGTGCCACTGCCCCGCTGCCCTCCTGGCCCTGGTGTTGCTGCAGGGCCTGAGTGCTCTCGGGGCCGGGCACAGCCCTGGGGGTGGCAGTGCCGGGGCTGCAGCAGGGACAGGCCATGGGCACTGCTGGGGCAGCGCTGACGCCTCAGGGCAGGGCCTGGGGGCTCCAGGCTCCTTGCCCAGGCTCTCTCAAGAACACGGCCAGGCCAAAGCTCAGCACAGAAAACCCCCGTGAGCAGCCCCAGGCTGGCCGTGGGCAGGCTGGGGGCAAACAGCATGGCTGGGGCTCTGCAAGGTCCCTGGGGGAGATGGGAAGGAGCAGCAGAGCAGGGGCTGATCCATCCCCACTGCGCTGGACACCCCAGGGCAGCGTCCCAGAGCGTCCTCACGGAGCTGCCAACAACATCCCCCTGTGCAGCCCTGGCCTCTCCCCCAGCTCAGAGAGGTGCCGCATCCTTGCAGGCACATGTCATGAATAAAATCTCTCAAGAAATCCACCCTGGATAAAATACTGTGTTTGGTTATGTACAGTTAATGTTCTTACCCCATTTGTAAACCTTGTACCCCTTGTTTACTCCAATGGTTATTAGTAATGTTAATTACTTACCAGTTTCTGAAGTGTTTTAAAGGTTCTTATGAGACATTCCTGTACCCTTTCCCCTTACTTCCCTGCTACCTTGTAACAGAGCTGCTCCCATGGGGGCTAAATCCAACTAACAAAAGCAACCCATTAGAAAGGTATGCCACAGAACAAGGCAACTCCCATGGTCCCTGTGCCACATTAGAACAAAGACACTCCTGGCCAATTTCTTGTGTGCTGCACGGGCCGTGGCCCCGGGGGCCTGGACCCACCCGGAGCTCCTCCCGGAGCCCAGCGGACTCCAGCTCAGCGGGGGCCGGCAGCGGGGCACGGCTTAGGCTCGGCAAGGTGTGAGCAGCCGTGGTCCGGCCCAGCCTCAGCCGGGGTCCCGCAGCCTCCCGTCCCCACCCGGTCACTGCTGGGGCCAGCCCGGCCCCGCCAGGCCGAGCCTGTGCGATTCAGCCCTTCTGGGACACAGGGCCAGAAAGACTTCAGCCCTGAAGCAGCAGGCTTTGAGTTCAAGCCTTGGGAAGCACTTGCCAAAGGCTTGATGGCAATTCATACGTTCATCAAGTCACCCCACTGAAAGTTATGTTTCTAGAATCTTCCCTTATCTCTCCCCCGACTGGTTGCAATTCGTCGCAGTATTTTGCATCTTTCTAACCCCAGTCTGTGTCTGCACCATGCCCTCCGACTGCGCCCTCACACCTCCCCTAGATATTGTTGTGTCTGCCCCTAGGCCTGGTCTTTGCACTTTGCTCCTGTGCTGCGCAGGCTTTATGGGCCTCATCCCTACTTGATTTTCCTGTTCCAGTTGGTTTTGGGGACTCCAGTGAACCCGCTCCTTTAATTTCCTCCTCGGTTGCCCGGGTGTCAGGGGACCCTGAAGCTTTAAGGATTGTTGCGGCCACTGTCAGCACGACTGCAAGGGCCGCAGTGCAGCGGGGACCGGCCCGACCGGCAGCCGGGTACCTCCTCAAAGTTGGAAGCAAGAGAGAGATTTCCCGGGCTTGCCTGTCTGCAAAATGTCAATCTCACAGAGGTGGATGCAGCTTTTTAAATGCTTTAATAGGTAGTCAGTTCCCACAGCTAGCCAGCTCTTGGATTTTGCTTGGCACAGGGGCAGCTCTCGCTTAGCAGCTCCTCTCAGGAAAATCATTTCCATGGGGGGCTTCTTCCCTGCTCACCAAATAGCAATTCATGCAAAAGCAGCACAAACTGTTCTTCCTGTCCTCCTATCTTTGCCAGAGAGTGCCTTTCAAAGGGATAATAATTGGGAATGGGGGGGTTTACATTTTCCATTGCAAAGGAGCCTCCTGCTCCTTCTTCTTTCAAACGAAGACACACACGGTCTCCTTTTGCACCTTCACTTGGCCCCAGCCACTCCTGATCATTTGAAGGAGCGGCTCAGAAGAAGGGGCTTCAATCCCCCAAGGCCTGGGCTGCTCCAGGCTGCTCCTGGTGCCTTGGGCTGTTGAAGAGGTATGGAGTGCCCTTTGTGACACAGGCACGGGGTGCTGGGGTGGCCTTTGTGACACAGGCACGGGGTGCCGGGGTGCCCTTTGTGACACAGACACGGGGTGCTGGGGTGGCCTTTGTGACACAGGCACGGGGTGCTGGGGTGCCCTTTGTGACACAGACACGGGGTGCTGGGGTGGCCTTTGTGACACAGGCACGGGGTGCCGGGGTGCCCTTTGTGACACAGGCACGGGGTGCTGGGGTGGCCTTTGTGACACAGGCACGGGGTGCCGGGGTGCCCTTTGTGACACAGACACGGGGTGCTGGGGTGGCCTTTGTGACACAGGCACGGGGTGCTGGGGTGCCCTTTGTGACACAGACACGGGGTGCTGGGGTGGCCTTTGTGACACAGGCACGGGGTGCCGGGGTGCCCTTTGTGACACAGACACGGGGTGCTGGGGTGGCCTTTGTGACACAGGCACGGGGTGCCGGGGTGCCCTTTGTGACACAGGCACGGGGTGCCAGGGTGGCCTTTGTGACACAGGCACGGGGTGTCAGGGTGGCCTTTGTGACACAGGCACGGGGTGCCGGGGTGCCCTTTGTGACACAGACACGGGGTGCTGGGGTGCACTTTGTGACACAGGCACGGGGTGCCAGGGTGCCCTTTGTGACACATGCACGGTGTGTCAGGGGCCATGGTGACGCAGGGCCTTGCGGTGCCCAAAGTCCATTGTGACATGGCAGAGCCCCGCCCCGGCTGGGGGGTATATAAAGGGCTTGTGGGGCCTGGGTCAGTCCCAGGACAGTGGCTGTGTCCAGGTACCTGTGTGCGCCAGAGGACTGCAGACACGGAGGAGGAGAAGGCGAAGCCCAAGTCCCAGCCCCCCAGGCCCTGGCCCGGCTCACAGAGAGCCCAGGCCTTGAGGGAGCAGCAGGAGGAGGCTGAGAGGGCAAGCAGAGGGAGGAGAGGAGCCGTGGAGTCCTGCGCTGAGGAAGAGCCAGAGCTCTGCCGAGGAGAAATGAACAAGTTCCAGCAAGGGACTCCAGGGGAAGCCTGCACTGAGCCACAGCTGTCCCCAGGAGAAGCCCAGAGCTGCCAGGAGCTATCTGAGTAAGATGAAGGCCTTGAGCAAGAGCTGGTCCAAGTATGGGGGAGCTACTGGCATTTCTGGGACTGGGATGAGGGCAGGGAGCAAGAGCCCTCCCCAGCTGTCTCCGAGTGGGGCGAGTGCAGGGAGCAGGAGCCGTGGCAGGCGGACAGCGATCACTGTCAGGAATTCTCAGATTGGGAAGAATCTCCTGAGCAGCGGCTGTCCCCAGGAGAAGGCACGAGCCGCCGGGCACTCTTGGACTGGGAAGCTTGCCGCAAGCAAGAGCTGTGCCAGGATGGCCAGGAGGTGACTGGAGGCAAAGCAAAGAGAAAATCCTCCAGGTCCGGCAGGGATGATGACAGTGATGGAGAGCTGGCTCAGGACAGCAGGGAATACTGCGACATCCTGTGCAGCCAGCTCAAGGCCTGGCAGTGGGAGGATGATGACTGGGATGAGGTGAGCGTCCTGGAGCTGCACGAGGAAGGAGAAGAGGCCAGGCAGCAGAGACTGGCAGATTTAGCCCAAGAGGGAATCTTGCTGCCTGTCCCTCGAGAAGCTTGGGTGGAGTGCCAGGAGCCCGAGCTGTGCCCACAAGAGCAACTCTGTGCCAGGCCTGGCCCTCTGGCAGCCCAAGCCACGGTGGAAGATGTCTCTTCTCCCGGGCAGCTGCTTCCCCACAGGAAAGGCCACTCGCTCTTCAGGTGGGCACTGCAGGGGCTGCGGGCACTGCGGGCGCTGCGGGCGCTGCAGGCGCTGCGGGGGCTGTGGGCACTGCGGGGGCTGTGGGGGCTGCAGGGGCTACAGGGTCTGTTCCGCTGCCCCTGCCTGGCGGCACAGCCACAGGATCAGTGCCCGCTGCCAGCAGCACCGGGCTGCAGATGGCGGCTGCCCCGCGGCCTGCCCGGCGCCCCGAGGGAGCCGCACGGGCTGCCCCGGCCTGCGCTGGCCCTGCGGGCCGAGTCGGCCCCGGCCGCTCTGCAGCACCCCCGGGGTGGCTCCCCGAGGGCACACGGCAGCCCAAAGTGGCACCCGAAGGGGGACCCTCGCTGCCGGGGCTCAGCGCCGCATCCCGGCCCATCGTCCGGCCGGGAAGGCCCCTGGAAAGTCATCGGCTCCCAGCGGCAGCCTGGCACCGCCAGCGGCACCCCTGCACCGGGTCCCCGAGGGCCACAGCCACACGGCTCTTGGCCCTTTGCAGGGACACTGGCTCCAGCTCCTCCCTGCTGGACTCCAAGGCCATTTCCTCTCCTCAGGAAAGGACTCCGTGCTGATCCTGGGGCACTTTGGCCATGAGGAATGGACACAGACAGGAGGTGTTGCTCCCAGGACACGACGGCTGCCTGCTGGACTGCAACACACACAATTCTAACAAAAGAAAAGAAAGTTGTGTTTAGGAAGTAGTAGTAGGAAAGAAAAAAACCCCAAACCCCGCCCCCCCTCCCCCCCCACTAAAACCTGCATAAGACCCTCCAGAAACCAAAAAATGATAAAGAATAAGAATAGGAATATTAGGAAGAAGAGGTAGAAGCTGAAGTAGATGAAGACGTAGTACTACTTAAAACATGGAAAATTAAGAATAAGAATAAAATGTTGGAGTCTGGAATACAGAGTGTGTGCCCTTGTTTCTGATACTTAGTTATAAGATCCAGTTATAAGTTCCCCCAGGCAGGGCAGGTCCCTGCGTGCTGCCCCTGGCCCAGATAGTTTTCAGATGGGAAAAACTATCAGAAGTAAGGTTTTAGAAGACAAAATGTCTTCCCTGCTGACAGCATCATAAGGAATAGCTGCAGGGCAGAGTTTTAAAAACAGAGGTTGTCTTGACCTCTCTACAGCCTTGCATGGTGCTCAGCATGATAGATCAGGGGAAAAAATATTATTGTGGTGTGGTAGCAGCCTCAGGGAGACAAAGAGTTAACATTGTCCCACCCCAAACCCCTTGTGAAGGGCAGCCCAGGAGTTCTGATTGGGTTTTAGTCCCTGAGGGGCTCTCCCTTGCTGTGCTTCTACTGGTCCCTGACCCTGAACTCAACCCTCAAAGGTGGGGACCCTTGAGAGTTCTGTCCCTCAAAAACCCCTGCTGTGCCTCTGTTCAGGGCTCTCTGTTCTGGACCTGACTTTGTTCCCATGCTGAATAAATGGTTTCGTGAACCGGGAGCCCGTCTCGGTTGGTGTTTGATGCTGGTTCCCAGAATCCTGCTGCTCTCTGGACGAGATCCTGAGGTTGCTGACTGCAACATATGGTGAGAGAATGCGTGGCATCCAGCAAAGCAAGAGAACAGCAGGACCCGGCTCCATGGACACCTCGTAAGTCACCGGCTGATGGCTTGAGAGCCAGTGAGAACCCCGCCTAAGAAATGAGGACTCGAGAGTACCTGGCAGGAAGGCTGGGTTGGGAGTGCCTCGGGCATGGGGACGAAAAGGGCTTACGGAGGTGTGGGAGTCGGGACCAGACGCTGGGACACCTTACATCACCCAACGAGACATATTATGGACGACTATATTAACATTATGGATGATTATATTAACATTATGAACGATTATGGATGGTATCAACATTATGGACGATTATATTAACATTATGGACGATTATGGACGGTATGGCACTTCTGATGGACTGTTTTTGTCTTCTGTGAAGTTCCATTTTTTTTTTTTTTGGTGTATACCTCCCTGTTCCTTCCCCTTTCCCCTGTTCCTAAGGGCAGGACAAAGGGTGAAAAAAGCCAAAATGGCTCGGGGCTGCTGCCATCTCCCCATCACCCCGGTGTCTTTCTGCCATCCCATCCCCTGTTTTCCTGAAGGCAGGCAAGGGACGGAGAACATCCAGAGTGATGCGGGTCTGCTGCCGTCTGCCCGCTGTTCCGTGTCCTCCTTCACCCCCTGTCTTTCCATATTCCCTGTTCCCGGTCCAGGAAAGTCCATCCCGGCCTCCCCCCCCATCCCAAGATGGCTCTGGCCACGCGGTCTGGGATCCCTTGTTTCCCGCCTTGCTCCTTCTTTTCCAGCCCTGAACCTTCCCTTCCCCCAGTAACTCCTGCTTCGCTCCCACCCCTTTGTTCAGTGCTCCACCCCTGGGGGCTCTGCCTTTTCCATCGTGGGCAACACCTCCTCCGGGGAGATCGAAACTGGAACTGAGCTCCCAGAGCCAGTGTTTCACCGAGATCATCTAAAGCAGCAATGCCCATATGGGAACCAGAGCCAAAACTGGAGATGGAAGAACTCTGCCCCTCGTGAGAGGAGACCTAAGAGCTGCACCCTTCCTCAAAGAGAATCCTAAACTGCAAGAGACTGAACTAAAAAACCATTATGTTTCCATTAAGTACCATCACCATTTAATTTGCCCGGCCTGGTCCGAGATTTAAATGTTTGTTTTCAATTTTTTTTTTTCTGTTTGCTTAATGTGTTTTGTTATTGAGTTATTGGTGTCCCACAAAGGAAAGTGGGTGCTCTGTGGAGGAGGTGAGATTTTAAGGTGTATGTTTGGAAACATTTTAATCTCCTAATTAAAATAAATAAATAAATAAATAAATAAAAAAGGAGCAGATGTGGTAGCAGCCTAAAGGGAGACAAAGAGTTATATTGTCCCACCCCAAACCCCTTGAGAGTTCTGTCCCTCAAAAACCCCTGCCGTGCCTCTGTTCAGAGCTCTCTGTTCTGGACCTGACTTTGTTCCCATGCTGAATAAATGGTTTCATGAACTGGGAGCCCGTCTCGGTTGGTGTTTGATGCTGGTCCCCAGAATCCTGCTGCTTCCCTGGACGAGATCCTGAGGTTGCTGACTGCAACATGAATATAGCTTGCCAGTAATTATGATTAAAGCATAAGCAAAACTGACTGGGGTACGGAGAAAGCTTCTCAACCCTTTTACATATGAAATAAAGCAATTCAAACTAAACTTATATACTGTATACTTATACATATTCATTAATGTTTCCAGTAAGTCTCATCTTATACTGATTCTTTAATTTTACATCACTGTTCTTCATGGTGCATGCTTCACTTGTTGCTAGGGGGTCTTCAGTCTTCTTTTGGTGGTCTTTTGACGAAGGCTTACACTCATCCTCGTTGTCCTCTGGATAACCGTACAGGCTCTGCGTGCGTCCTAAGTGTTGTGTTATGTAAGTGAGCATTGTGCTCCACTAATTAGTCTTATATTTTATAATTTTCAGGCTCAGTGCCTAAAGTCATTCCAGCTTTATCCATCTCAAGGTCGATTTTGTCTGAGGACATTTCTTGTCTCAAAACTACATCCTCTATCTTAATTTTAACATGTAACATCTGTAGAGGGGTACATCTGCCTTGTAACACCAATTCCCTTGATTGCTCCTAATAATAACTTTCCAAATAGTTACAATTTAGATAGGACAAATCATTTCCATTTATTACAGGAGGGTGTGAAAACAGGAGCATTGTTTGGTGTGGCCTCCTCTCTGCCTTTGACACCTTTCAGTGCTTTGAGCCAGCCAAGAGCTTTCTCCAGGAGTGCAATGAAGCAGCTGTTGCTGCTCCCAGCTCTGGCTCTTCCCAGTCTCTGCCCCTGCCTGGTTTTGTCCCTCTTGCTGTGCCCTCTGTTCCCCCAGGGGGCTGCCCCAGGCTGAGGGATCAGATCCAGGCACTGCTGCTGCTCCCTGGGGACCAGCCCCAGTTTGGTTGTTGCTGTCAGTGCCAGCAGAAGCGGTGGCTGGAGCAGCGGGTGCTGACAGTGGCCCAAGGCCCGGGGCTGGAGGGGTCCCTGGGCTGGGGCTGGGAGGGAGCTGCCCCTTGTTCTCCCTCTGCCTCCCGCAGAGCTGGGCTGGGCACAAGTGGGGCAGCAGAGCCAACAGGGAGCCTGCGAGTCTCTTGCAGCCGTGCCTGCTCAGAGTTTGGCCTTGGAGCTTCAGGTGGGCAAAGGCAGCTGCTCTGCTCCCTCTGCGTGTGCCCGTGTTCAGCAGTGCTGCTCCATCAGTCTGTGCCCAGCAACGGGGAAAAGCCTCAGCCCTGCAGGGCCAGGAGCTGCCGGGCTCTGCCTGAGCAGCTCAGCCAGCGGGAAGGGAGCTGCTCCACACGGGAACCAGGAGCAAAGGACGTGCCTTTTCTAGGACATGTTTTCTGTAAAAAAAAACTAAACAAAAGAAATAAAAAAAATACGAAAAAAATATGAAAGATAAAAATTACCCCCAAATGTGTAGTGAAAAATCTATAACTCCAGAGTAAGAAAGAGGTAACTGATCTTTTGAAAAAGAGAACTCAGCCTTGATTTTAGTTCCTTAGTTTGTACATCTGCTAGTGGAAAGGATCCATTAGCTGCCTTCCTTGACAGATTTGATGGATGTTTTCCAATATTAAGATATTTTGCACTGCAGTTAAAGGAATAGGAAATTGAAATACATGTTCTTCATGACTGTGTCTTGAGTGTAAATATTTTGCAGTTTGAAACTTGGACCTAAAGTGTTGCAAGTGGAAGTGATAAATGCCAATGGACTGAGGGAATGCAGCTTTTCCTATGGGATGTGCAGCACTCCAAGGACTTCCTCAGTGGGGCTGTGGGTGCTTGGAGCTTTGTCCTGTGCCACTCTGGGATGTCATGAAATGGGACTTCACCTGCCACCAGCCCAGGTCACGCTCTGCCACCCCAGCTCCTTGGACCTTGTGTCCCCAAAGAAGACACAAGGTGTTTCTGCTGCTCCACCTTTGCACAGATCCACAGAGAGCTGGGATTATCCCAAGTCTCGTGTCTCCATTGTGCCATATTCCTAAAGAACCAGCAGCCCATCCCGACGAATATGGTGAGTTATGTGGATGGTTGTCAGCTCCCTTTCCTGCCTAGAAATCCTGAAACTGCTTCTAAATGCTGTTCCCTTCAGCTCTTGGACACCTACTGACACAGAGCTGGGAAAAAATGCCCTGGCCATGGCTTACAAGGTGAGTTCTGCCAAAGTTAGAGCTCTATCCATCCCTATCCTTTTAATATATCTCTACGTGGAGGTGTGCATGGATGTGTCTTGGATGGAAAGGAAGGAGTGTGCAAACAACGTGACTGACACTTTCACTCTCTGTGTTCATTCCATACTCATGGGTAGAAAGATATTATGGAAATCTTTGCAAGGACAGAGCTTCTGTCCATGGATACAGAGACATCCAAGAGCCCCTGGCACAGACAGACCCTTCTGTTCATGGATACAGAGACATCCAAGAGCCCCTGGCACAGACAGACATTGCTGTTCTTCAGCCAGTGACAGGATGAGTCCCTGAGACTGGGGCTTGGCCTTCCTCGTGGTGAGGGGCATCAAGGAAGGCTGCAGTGTGATGGAGACTGTGATGGGCTGGGAACTCACTGGGGGAAAGGAGGGAGCAGTTGTGAAGTAAAAGGCAGGTGTGGGGGACAGAACTGTTCAGAGAAGGGCTGAGCTACAGCTTGAGCAAGCTGAAAAATGTCATTTGGGGTCATCCCAGATGGATTTCATTTCAGAAGTTATGGAACAAGTTTAATTTTTGGGGGGTGTCATGTTTTCCCTTGGAGGTGGACACTCTGCAGACTTGAGCTGCATTGCCAAAATGCTCAAGTCTCTGCTGCAGGTCACAGCGTTTCTTCTTTGGCTGATCCCGGCCCGGTGCTGAGCCCAGCAGAGCCCTGGCAGAGCCCAGAGCAGCCTCAGCATCCGCAGAGCCCGGCTGCAAGGAGAGAAAGCAGAAACCGCCCGTCAGCTGAAGGCTCCTGTCCCCTTGTCCCAGCCAGCCGCGGTGCCCAGGCCATGCTGGCCGTGCTCAGAGCTGGGCCCAAAGCTGCCCATCACTGCTGCCTTGGGGAGCAGAGCAGGAGGGCAGGACATGTGCCCAGCCTGCAGCCAGCCACGGCAGATCCAGCCCCTCAGCAGCTGCCCAGAGCGGGATGCTCCTGTGCCCGCTGCCATCTCCCAAAAGCTCTTGTCCCTCCCATGCCAAGGAGATGAGGACCCACCTCACACCATCCGCTGCCACAAGAAAAGCTGGTCCCAAACCATGTCCTCAGTCTTCTCCAAGGGCACGGCCCATCCACGCCACAGCTGGTCCCAAGCACTTCCTGATCCAGACTGGACCCCACCTAGAACGCTTCCTTTAGAAAAACAAACAACAAATTAATGAAAATAGGTTACAGACAAAAAGGGGAAACAAGAAAAATAGTAAAAAATGTTATGTCTGTCAGGAGCTTGAGGAAGGCCCAACCCCTACATTCTAGGGAAAAACCCACCCATGGGTGAGAGAAGCCCATGCTTTCTCCCTTCCCCCCTGCACTGTCCCCCAAAATCACGGTGATCCCAAAGCAAAGCAGGGGAGTGGAGCAGCCCAAGCCCTTCCTTGCCTGCACAGCAAAGCAGCCGTGCTCAGGTTCTGGAGTCCCACCTGTGCTCCTGCCATGGGGGTTTGTTTGTGTTGGGCTGGCTGCCCCAGCCCCAGCCCGGGGCACGGTGGGTGCTGGGGGCTGTTGGCAGGGCCAGGATCCCACTCCCATTTCGTAACCACCCCAGCCCACGCCCCCAGCCATGCCAAAAACCAGCTGGGCAGCCACTCAGGAATCAGTTGCATCTGCCCCAGCAAAGGGGAAACCTTTGGTTCCCGGCCAATGCACAAATCTGGGAGCATCCCCCTGGGTCTGGACTTACCTGAAAATTCCCTGTGGAGCCTGGCTTTGAAGAAGGTGCCAGAATCAAAGTCCATCATTGCCAGCTCCCGCTGGCCAGGTGGAGGAAGAGGTTGTCATCCTTGCTGCTGTCCTCCATGTCTCCAGCACCAGCCCCACCTGGTACAGCTTCTCCAGGGGCTCCTTCTTCCCTGGGGTGACACCAGGCTGTCAGGGTTCTGCCCAGGGCCCGGCTGTCAGTGAAGCAGGACAAGCAAAACCAGCTCAGATGGTGCCCACCAGTGCTGGGCAGAGCAGCTCAGCTCCAGCACAAGGGCTGTGTGTTCCCATTCCATGACCCCAGTGCAGTGACACAGGCAGGACAAAAAAGTCTGGGTTTCTTTGCTGCTGATTGCCAGGGCATGTGTGGAGCTGTAACTTACCAGGTCCCTGCATCACTGTGCCCGTGGCTCTCTCCCTTCTTCTAGGGCTGATGAATATCCTGCATCCAGGGATCACAGGACAGGTCTTCTAATGAGGGCCTGTCCAAGGAGTTCAGGGATAAACACCACCTGATCAGAATCTGGCAGTCTGGGGAGAGAAACCACAAACCACTGGTCAGTTGGAGAAGGCTCCTGTCTGCTTTGCCCCACTATTCCCATGCCCAAGCCACACTGGATGTGCTCAGAGCTGGGCCTAAACTTTCCCATCAATTCTTTGCTTTGGAGGAGAGCAGGAGAGCAGGACATGTGCCACCTCCTCAGCAGCTGCCAGAGCGGGATGCTCACGAGCCCGCTGCTGTCTCCCAACACTGGTGTTCCCCCCGTGCCCAGAGATGAGGATCCACCTTGAGAGAGCCGTTGTGGCAGCGGGAGCTGGCCCCATCTGATGTTCCTGCCCCTCCTGAAAGGGTGCTCCCCGCAGACCATCTCGTGCAGCAGGATGCCCAGGGACCAGACGGTCGCTGCCTCGCCATGGTACCAGCCGAAGTCGTTCCATTCCGGGGGGCTGTATGACGGTGTTCCTATGGAATATGGATGGAGCTCATCAGGGGGATGCTGCTGCTCCCAGAGCCTGGCCCCAGCATCCCTGGGCATGTGGGGGCTGCCCCAGTGGCACACGGGGTGACCTGCTGCCCTCTCGCCAGCACCTGGGACTTGGGTACAAACCTGGGGTTGGAAAAGAAGCCACTGGTGCTGGAAGAGGGCAGCGGAAACCCTGGCAAGGCCTGACCATGACACACAAAGGGAAATACCCACTCAGTGCTGGGGAAAAACCATACCCACATCCTCCCTGCTGGCATTGCCCAAAAAATATCTTGAACCAAGGCAAACCAGGTGAGCAGAGCAGTCCAAGCCCATTCTCACCTGTACACCAAACCAGCTGGTGCACAGGTTCTGGCTCCCCCTCTCTTCTACTCCCACCCATGGGGGATTTTGTCAGGCTGGCTGCCCCAGCCCCAGCCCCAGCCCCAGTCCTGGGAGAATCCCTGCTGCCACACCCAGGCTGGGCCAGGAGATGCCAGGACCAGGATCACCACCCCTGTGTGGGCTCACCTGCAAATTGAGTGTAGGCTGTGTCCTGCAGGTAGGTGCCACAGCCGAAGTCAATCAGTTTTGCCTCGCCGGTGTCCAGGTCTACCAAGATGTTCTCCGGTTTGATATCTCGGTGCAGGACCCCGCAGCTGGTGCAGTGCCGCACGGCCGCCAGCACCTGCTGGAACAGCTCCCGCGCCTCTTCCTCGGACAGGAACCTCCGTGCCCGAATGAAACGTCGCAGGTCCTGACACCGCTCCGGGCGCTCCAGCACCATCACGATGGTGTTGGGGAGCTCAAACCATTCCAGCAGCTGCACCACACCGGGGAAGCCTGTGGACACCTTGTCCAGCAGCACTATCTCCAGGGGTGCGCTGGTGCCGTCAGGCTGCGGGAGGAGCACGGTGCCGTCAGTGGGGCTGAGCCCGTGCCAGGGCTCGGGAAGCCCTCAGCCAGCCCGGGATGCTCTGTGCCCTCCGCTGGCCCCACGCCCGCTCTCCCTGCAGGTGTCCTGGCGGCTCCCACCCTGCCGGGCCCCGGCTCATCCCCGCCCGGCACGGCCCGGCTTCTGCCGCTGGCCCCGCTCACTCACCAGCTCGCCCCAGTGCCGGACGCGGTTCCGTGGCACCTTTTTGATGGCCACCTGCAAGCCAAAGGGAACAGCGGATTCAGCTCACCGCCCACCGTGTCCAGCCCCATCCTCCTCCTCCGCCCCCTCCTCCTCCTCCGCCCGCCGCCGGCCCCTCTGCTCACCGGGAGTCCGTCCGAGAGCCGAGTGGCCGCAAAAACTCTGCCAAAGCCGCCGCGCCCCAGCAGTGACCCCACTCGGTAGCGCTGCTGCAGGGCCTGCTGCGCCTTCCCTGGGGAAGAGACGCGGCCGTCAGTGCTCGGCCCGGGGCCAGGAACGGCCCCCGAGCGCTCCCCGAGCTCCCCGGGCCGGGCACCCGCAGGCGTTCCCTCATTGGAACGCGACAGCGGCGGAGCTCGGGCCGGGGAAGCCGCAGCGGAGGCGGCGGCAGCGGCCGCACCGCCTGTGTCCTCCGCGGGCCCCGGGAGGAGCCGGGGCCGGGGCCGGGGCCGGGGTCGGGGTCGGGGTCGGGGTCGGGGCCGGGGGCGGGGCCGGGGCCGGGGCCGGGGTCGGGCCAGGCGGAGCCAAAGGGCGGCAATGCCGCCCCAGCCCCTGGCACTGATGCCCGCCCAGCAGCGCCAGAGCCAGGCGAAGAGGAGACCGCGCCGGGATGGGCGGAGACGGGGCCGGGGCCGGGGCAGCCCCGCCCGGGGCCGGGGGCGGACCGGGGGCATGGCCCGGGTGGGCACGGGGAGAGGGGAAACTGGGAGATGAGGGGACACAGGAAAAGGGAGACAGGGAGAAGATGCGGGACAGTGGGAGAGCGGGAGAGGAGAGAGAGAGAATTGATAAATTTGCTGCTTTCGCTGCTGTCGCTGCTTTCGCTGCTGCTTTCGCTGCTGCTGCTGCTGCTGCTGCTGCTGCCGCTGCAACTGAAGCACCGGGGCCGTTTGTCCCCGTGTCCGTTTGTCCGTTGCCCGCTCGGCCCCGGCCCGAGCCCCGCGCTCCCCGGGCAGCCCCTGAGCCTGGCCAAACACGGCAACTTTGCCCTGCTGAGCCAAGAGCCAGAGTCTGGACTCCTGCACAGGGGCACAGCAATGCCCTTGGCTGCTGCTGTGCCTTGTCCCTGCTGAGGCTCAGACACCGTCTGAGCACATTCCCTGAATGCAGAATTTGTACCTGAGCCAAGCACTGCACTTGTGTCTCCAGCATTGCTTTCCAAGGAAAACAGGGCAAGGCAAACTGGCTATAGCTCAGGGTATTTTACAGTGTCTAAAACTTGCCAAGTCTCAGATCTTAGAGGTGAGAGCCATTTGGAATGAATGGGATGGACAAACAGTGCAAGATGGAAAAGGGAAACATAAAAATAAAGAGAGAAAAATAGAGAAAAACATATTGTTTGTTTCTTTGGATTTTATTTTCATTTCTTAAAAAAGCTGTTTCCATTTTCCCAGAATCTTCTCCCCAGTCCCGTCTGTTCTTTCCAAAAACCTGTCCTGGAGAACAAGGCACAGCTCCTGTCACAAGATGTGCCCCCAGCTGCAGCTTCTCTTGGCTCCCCACACTGTGAGTGCAGCACAACTCTTGCAGCAAAGCAGGACAAATGTTTGAAGAACTTGACAACTTGTTCTTTCTTTTCCTTGTGCACAGGGGAGTTGTGCCATTGGTGAGGTTTTCATTGTTGCTCTTCTACCCAAAGAAAACATGATGGGCTACCAGGAATTGTTGGGGAATACAAGCCTGGCTGAATGTGGAGAAAGAATCTCCAGAGCCTGCAGCCAGCAGTGGAGAGCTCATCATTCCAACAGCCCCATGGACATCTGGAAAGTGATCTGGAACATGAAGATGGGCTGACAGAGGGAGTTTGTTTCTGTGTTCAGTTGAGATGATTCTACATCTCTTGCAGTGGGAGAAATCAAGAGCACAATCAGTTGATGATAAGCAGCAGAACATGATAAGCTGGAGCTCTCAGTGGATGAGAGAAAGAATGTGAAAAGGAGAAATGCAGGGAATGACTTGGTGAACTTTGTGTGTAAGAAGGGTCATTTTTTCCTAATAATTCCCAATTCATTCCCCTTGCTTTTATCCTTTTAACAAGGCCAATTGCATCTCAGATTCCCCAGGAAATGAGAACCCTGAGCTTGTGGAGCTGCCTGAAAGGTGCCCTGTTCCTTTTTCTTCTGCTGCTCAGAAGAAACAATGAAGCAAGTTGGGAAGTTCTGGTTTTTCTTTCTCCTGGTGGATTTTTTCATTTTATTTGCCACTGCAGAGGCAATTTCTGTGATGGCCTCTGTCAGTTGATTCTATTCAGCAGCAGCAGCAGCAGCAACAGGGCTGTGTTTGAGCACTGCAAATGTGACCTGTGTGGCTTTAATTCCCCTTGACTTAGTGCTCAGGGACTTGGGAGCATTTTGATCTCTACTGATCATGATGCCTGAAACAAAAATCCTGAGTTCCCTGTGACAAAGCACAGTGGGTAGCACTGATTGAAAGAGGCAATTGCAGCTGTACTGCTAAAATTCAAGTGGCAAGCAGAAGAGGGGCAAGAGCAGCCAGGATCTACAATTGCCAAGACAAATGTAGATTAAATAATTTTGTGGGACTTTTCTGGAATTTGGTGGGATGATTCAGGAATTTTGTGGGATTTTTGTGGAATTTAGTGGAAATTTGAGGATATTTTGTGGGATGTTTCTGGAATTTGTTGGGGGTTTAAGAAGATTGAGGGATTTTTTTTAAATTTTTTGCAATTTCATGGGATTTTTTTTGAGTTTTATGGGATTTTGCAAAAGTTTAAATAATTTTGTGGGATAATTCTGGAATCTTGAGGGATTTTGAGGAGACTTGAAGAATTTTGAGGTATTTTCTTCGATTTTGTGGTAATTTGTTTAGATTTTGTGGGATATTTCTGGAATTTGGTGGGGTTTTTGAGAACATTTAGGGAATTGTATGGAATTTTTCTGCAATATCGTGGGATTTTTCTTGATTTTTGAGGGATTTTGTGGAGAGTGGAAGAATTATGAGGGATTCTTCTTAGCTTCTTTGGAATTTTGTGGAGATTTGGTGGGATGTTTCTGGAATTTGGTATGGTTTCGGAAAGATTTAGGGAATTTTGTGACTTTTTTTCTGTAATCCTGAGGAATTTTGAGGAGACTTGAAGAATTTTGTGGGATTTGTCTGAAATTTTGTGGAATTTTGTGGTGATTTGGTGGGATGTTGTCGTTCCGATTGGGAACGGATTTAAAGAATGACAATGGACTCTCAAGGGAGTCACAACAGGAGAAATCCCAGTTTATTGCTTCAGCTCTCTCTTATAGACAGATACGTGGAAAGTACAGAAAAGAAACTCTTATTGGTTAACAAAGTACTACATCACTATTATTGGTCAGGGGCACTCTGCCCCCCCGACTCTCTCCTGCAAGGAGAAACAACAGGCTGCAAAACAACACCTGCAAGGCTGTTTAGTATCTCTGAGAATTGTTTTAATTCCTTCTCATTAATTTCTCAGGCTAGCCTTCAATCAGGCCTGAGAGCTATGTGGCCTGTAATAACTACAGGCACTCTGGTTCAGATTTAGCATCCATATTTAACATCCATATCACTCAGGAGCTGGTCTGGGGGCTCCAGAGGTGGGTGAGGAGCATTGCCTTTGGTGTGCCAGGGACTGGCAGACACTGCAGGGCTGGGATAGAGGCTCTGGGGGGGTTGGGGTTCCAGGGCAGTGCAGTGCTGGGGTTACAGGGCAGGACAAGGCTGGACCTGACCCTTCCTCCCCTTTGAAACACAAAATGTTTCCAGCCAACAATCTTCTCCAGTCTCTCACAACAGTCTCTCCTCCAGTCTCTCACAACAGGCAAAGCTGGAGGTGGAATCCCTATTTTGGTCATGGGCACCTGGCTGAGAAGGACAATTCTTTTCCATAGGAAGGAAAGAGGCACAGGGTTTGGAAAGCAGGTGAGAGCTGGACATCAGGAGGCCAAGGCCAGCCCAATTTGTCAGTAATGGCAGATTTTGTCTGGGAGCAGTCTTTGGATATAGCAGTCATTGGAATGTTGGAGGTGGAATCCAAATTTTGGCCATGGATGCCTGGAGAAGCAGGACAGTTTTTTCCTGTAGGAAGGAATTCACAGTACCTTAGTGAATTTAGTGTTTTAATAGCAGATGAGAAGAGACCCTCAACATGTCAAGGTCAGTTGGACCAGTCAGGAGGCCCCTGAGAGTCCAAACCAGCCAGAGCTGTTCTATGTTCCCTTGATTTTATGAAGCCCCATAGAGTCACAATGGACCCTTACTTCCATGGGGCCCTTCAGTGTCACAATGGTGCTGTGATTCCATGGGATCCAGCAGTGTCATAGTGGAGCACTGATTATAAGAAGACCTGCAGTGTCACAGTGGACCCTCGATTCCATGGAGTACCACAGTGTCACAATGGCCTCAGGATCCATCAGGCCCTGCAGTGTCACAATGGTCCCAGCGATTCCATGAGGCCTTGCAGTGTCACAATGGTCTCTGTGGTCCCACAGGCCCCTCAATGACTCCTCTGTTCCATGAGGCCTGAAATGTCACAATGGACCTTGGCGGTTTGCAGTGTCACAAAGGTCTCCTGTGGCTCCACAGTGTCACCCTGGACCTTTGGTTCCATGCAGCCCTGCAGTGTCACAAAGGCCTCTTGGTTTCACGAGGCCCCACAGTATCCCAATGGTCCTCTTGGTTCTGTGGGGACCACAATGATCTCACTGGTTCCATGAGGCCTCACAGAGTCACAATGCTTTGTTTATTTCATGGTGCCCCACAGTGTCACAATGGATCCTTGATTCCATGGGGCCCTGTGCTGGTGCATTCCCCCCTCCCCTTCTCAGGCCGCCCTGCCAGCTGAGAAATGCTCCTTGGGCCTGGGCCTTGGCCAACAGCCCCTGGGCTCAGCTCCTCTGCAGCTCATCAGAAACACTGTCTGCTCCCAGGCACTGCTGCTGCCCAAGCAGCTCCTGCTTGCTTCAGGAGCAGCCCTGGGAACTGTTCCTGTTCCCTGCGTGGCACAACATCCCTGTTCTCAGCCTTGCAAAGAAAGCTGTTGATGCCAGGTGTGGCCAGGATGAAACATTGCTGTGCCTGAAGCCCCTCTCTTGGGGCCCTACAAACAGCGCTCCAAAAGGAGCCCCTTGCAGCTCTCCTGGGCCAGCCACCTCCCTCGGAGTGGGGCCTCTGTGAGCCGGGAACTCTCCCGTTTGCTGCACTCGGGGCACCCCCGAACAAGGACGGAGCCTGGGCCGATCCCCCCACTCCTCCAGGCTCAGCCCTTGGCCCGCTGGGGAGATGCCAAAGCATCGGCAGGGAGCATTTCCCTGCCCTGCAGGGGAATTTCTCACAGCTGCCTTGCACTGCCTCTTTGTGTCTGTGTGCACACGCCAGTGCTGTGCCCTGGCAAATGTGGCAGAAATGCTGCTCTGGGAGGGGCTGGAGTGCCTTGGAGATCTGAGTCAGTCAGGCCTGTGAGTGAGGGTAAGTCATGAGGTAAAAGCTAAGTTCAATGCTGCCTAGTGTTCTTCTTTTGCTCCATTGTTATGTTTAATATAAATTATAAGCTAATTTAAATACTGTTTAGTATTATTCCTCTGCTAATTTGCTTAGTCATAGGTTGTAAGATGGGTTAAATACAGTAAATGCTGTTGTTTTGCTAAATTGTGACATTTGAGGTTTCAGTTAAGGTTAAGGTATAACTGAAGTCCTGTTAAGTTTGTGCTCTGTTAAGTGAGCCAACTCTGGGATGTTGTCATGTGTTGTCATACAGCTGTACTGTTGTCATTCCGATTGGGAAAGGCTAGAAAGAACGACATAAACTCTCAAGGGAGTTTCAACACGAGAATTCTCTGGTTTATTGCTTCAGGCTTTTCTTACAGACTGGTACGTGGAAGGTACAGAAAGAAAACTCTTATTGGTTAGCAAAGTGCTACATCACCATCATTGGTCAGGGGCACTCTACCCCCCTGACCTTCTCCTGCAAGGGAAAACAAGACTGCAAAACAACACCTGCAAGGCTGTTTAGCGTCCCTGAGAATTGTTTTAATTCCTTCTCATATTTTTCCCAGGCTATTTTCTCAGGCAGCCCGAGGAGCCATGCGGCCTGTAATTTCTGCAGCTCCCTGCAGCTTGTTCCAAAGCTAGCATCCATATACTGTGATGTCACAGAAGACTGTGATGTCAAAAATTCAACCTGTGATGTCACAGTCTGTTCTGTGATGTCATATCCTGGTCTGTGATGTCACCCTCTATGATGTCAGTCTGCTCAATGGTCTCACACCATCCTTTATGATGTCACAGCCAGCGCTGTGATGTCATAACCCCATCAGTGATGTCATACAACCATCTCTGTGATGTCATACAGATACCCTGTAATGTCACAGCACATACTTTGACCTCAAAACCAGGTCGATGATGACATACAGCCATGCTATGATGTCACAGCCATCTCTATGATGTCACACAGTCCCCTCTATGATGCTGTAGCTGCTCAGTGACCTCACACAACAAACTCTGGGATGTCACAGCCCCCTCTGTGACCTCACACAACCCACTCGGAGCTGTCACACAGCCCCTTTCTGACATCACAGCTGCTCTGGGGCTCCAGGACACAGCCACAGAGGTGCTGCTGGGACACAGCCCCCTCTGGCACATCCCACAGCCGCTGCCAGTGCTGAGCCCCTGGCAGCTCTGTCTGGGCCTGCTCTCTGTGTCCCTGAGCTGCCCTGGCAGGGCCCCAGCCCTGCTGGGCAGTGCTCAGGAGCTGCTCCTGGCCAGAGCTGTCTGCCTGTTGCTATGGTCTGTTCCCATGGCAACATCTGCCCCACTGTTATGGTCTGATTCCATGGTAACCATAACCAGTCCCCTGTTGCTATGCTATTTACATGACAACCATCACAGCCCCTGTTGCTAAGATCAGTCCCTTAGCAGCTCCATGGAGACCCCATGCCAGGGGTGGTTGCCATGGACACCAGCTCAGACCTGGAGCCAGAGCCCATTGCCATGGCAACCATTTACAGTCCCATCCCCAGGCTCATGGGATCCCAGAGCCACAGAATTGGCTGAGTTGGGAGGGAGCCATGGGGATCCTCCAGTCCAACTGCTGGCCCTGCACAGGACACCCCAACAATCCCAGCCTGGGCCTGGCAGCGCTGGCCAAACGCTGCTGGAGCTCAGCCAGCCCTGGAGCTGGGAGCCTTCCCTGGGGAGCCTGTTCAGTGCCCCAGCAGCCTCGCGGGAAAAACCTTTTCCTCACATCCAGCCTAAACCTGCCCGCCTCAGCTCCAGCCGCTCCCTCCACTCCTGGCCCTGGGCACCAGAGGGAAGAGGTTCCCGCAGCCCCCAGCCAGGGACCCGCTCCCAAGGCTGCTGCCATGGCAACCAGGCCTGGCACCAGCTGGGATGCTCGGTTTCCATGGGCTGGGCTTCAGGAATGGCATTCCCCAATTTCCTGCTCCTGCTGAAACCGTGCTGCTGCTCGCTTCCCTCCCACCTCCCATGGAAAGCACAAAAGGCAAAGATCCCAGGGTGGGATAAGAACAATTTATTGAGAACAGCAACGAGATAAGGAACAAACAGACACAGAAACAATTTTGGTAACAGAAAGGATAAGACAAACCATTCACAGGGAAAACTAAAATACCACCAACTGACTCTTCCTGGCCACGTATTTCCTCCTGCCAAGAAAGGACACCCTTCTCTGGTGAGAGAGAGGGAGTCCTTTTCCTGCCCCTGGCAATGACCTGAGATGGGATTGAATATAATGGACTATGATCACAGTCTCACATTCTTTGATACCACATCATGACATTGCCATGGGCAGGAAAAGGTACAGGTGTGTTCCCAGCATGGATCCCAGGGAACATGGATCACCAGGTCTCTTCCCAGTGTGGATTCTCCATGGGCGAATGAAACCGGAGCAGTGCACAAAGCTCTTCCTGTATTTTGAGGCACTTGCAGGGCTTCCCTTACCAGTGCCTCCGTTGGTGTCTGCCAAAGTTAGACCTGTCTGAGAAGCTCTTCCCACACTGGGTACACTTGTAAGGCCTCTCCCCAGTGTGGATGCGCTGGTGCCTGATGAGGTGGGAGTTTTGCTTGAAGCCCTCCCCACAGTCAGGGCAGCGGAAGGGCCTCTCATCCGTGTGAATTCGCTGGTGCAGGACAAGATTGGAGCTGCTGTGAAACCTCATCCCACACTCAGAACACTCATAGGGCCTCTCCCCAGTGTGGATGCGCTGGTGGATGATGAGGTGGGAGCTCCTGCTGAAGCCCTTCCCACATTCCCCACACTCATAGGCCCATTCCCCAGTGTGGATCATCTGGTGGCAGATCAGGGTTTTCCTCTGTCTGAAGCTCTTCCCACACTCCAAGCACTTGTAGGGCTTCTCCCCATCCTGAAGCTGCTCATGGACCACCAGCTCAGAGCCCTGGCTGGATCTCCGGCCGCCTTCCCAGCACAGGGTGGGTCTTTCCTCCTCAGAGCACCCTGGGATGGGTTTGGAGCCCCTCCTCCTGTGGGATCTCTGGGGATTTTCCTCCCCACTGGATTCCTGCACTGTGGAGCTGCTCAAAATTGCCTCTTCCACGAGTTTCTGCCATGGGGATTTGTCCTCCCTGGTCTCCATCCTCAGCTCCTTGTCTGGGGGAGCAAGGACAAGGAGAGGATGGGATTTGCCTCCGTGCCAGAGGGAAGGGGAAGGAGATCCCCCCAGTGCGTCCCCGGCAGGACGGCGTCGGCAGCGGGGTTGTCCTGCAGCCGGGGGCCAGGCTGGGCTGGGAGATGGAGCAGGAGAGAGGGGGAAAGGGGCACTGACTTCCTCCTCACCCGCCTGGGTGTCATTGGAGATCTTCATCTTCTTCACAGCCTGCTTCTCCATCTCGCCAAGGTTTGGGATTGGGAAATCCTGGTTTGGGAAAAAATACAAGGAATGAGCACAATGAGTTTGATGGTTCCTTTTACCAAGCCCATCTCTAGAAGTCACCTGGGCATTTGAGGTGTCTTGGTTTGAAAGGTGTTTGCTAAGGAAGGCAGAAATCACCACTGAAATGGATAAAAATGTAAGCATCCCATGCCCTCCGAATTACTATAATCTTGAAACCAAAGTGCTCTCAGGTAACGTTATGGGAAAAGGAATGTAAGTTCTTTACTAAAGAAGGAAAATGAAAATGCAGCAGTATAAAAGAAAAAAACCAACAACAACAACAACAAAACAACCCACCAACAAAGTCAGAACCTTACAGCCCGTTGGTCAGAGTGTTGGAAGCAGTCTGATTAAATGGTGGTTGCAGTCCTCCTGGAGTGACTGATGTGGTTCTGTTGAAGCAATGATCCCATAGGAGATTGTAGCTTACCTCTGAAGTTCCGGTGCTGTAGATGGGTCTGGTCTCTCCTCTGGGAATCCAGTGGAGAAAGACTGCCTGTGGAGTTTAGATTCTCAGATTATATCCAGTCAGGAATACTTGGCTCCTCCCCCTGGGTGGAGCATCTCACAATGGGATGATGTCATTTTATCAGTCCTGCAGTGAGACTCAATGGCCCATTAACAGAAGATATCCCCCTGGAGGAAGGATGGGTGGTGGAAGAGATAAAGAGCACTGCCCCACCTGGTTTTAACAGCTGGCTCATTAACAGAAGATATCCCCCAGTTATGAGGGATGGGTCATGGAGAAGATAATGAAAATTGCTGTACCAGGTTTTAACAAATGGTGATAGAATACATACTTTTGGTTACATCTTGCATTGCAACCCAAGACATGGAGTCCATATGAACCCCCCAAACACCAAGATTCAGCCCTGAAAATGCCTTCCAGGAGTTCCTCATCTCTGGTCTCACTCCTTTGGTGTTTAGGGGTTCCTTCCTGTCCCAGCTGCTGGGGGTCACACTTGTACTGTGGGTCCCCTGTCTGCTCAGTCCTTGAGCTCTTCAGGCTGCTGGGCGTGCCAGGAATCAAAAAAGTTCCCCCTGTTTCCATCTCCCCACTTAGGGATGCTGGGACCCGCCAGTATCCCTCCAAAGGGCATTTTCCACTCAGCTTTGAAGTTCTTCATTCTCCAAACATCCCCACCCAAAAAGCACAACCCAAGAAGGACCCCCCTCGGATATCTGGGCTGAGCTCCCCCTCCCCAGTCACCTGTGGGATGGGGGGTGATGATCCCATAGGTGGGGGGGCTGTGAATTCAGGGAGTGCTTGACCTCATGCTTCCTTCTCCTTTCCCTGATCCTCCTTTGTCCTTCCTTCAGACTGATGAAGCTGCTCAAGGAGTCAGAAGCAAAACTCCAAGTCCCTTGGAGCATCAATTGGCCCCACTGAGGGCAGGGACTGCCCAAGGCTCCCCAGGGACTGGTGAGAGCAGATCCTGGAGGCCAGGATTGCCAGGAGCCAAAGACTCTGAGCAGGGAACTGCAATGCTGAGCAAGCCCTGGCTGGGTTGGAGGAAGCAGAAAGGCCAAGCCCTGAGCCCAGGCCTGGCCCAGCAGGGCCTGTCCCTCACGGGTGGCTCGGGGCTCTCTGTGGGGCAGTGGGATGTGAGGGGCAGCAAGGACAAATGCCATCAACCTGTGTGACACTCCAGATCCTTATGGAACCAAGGGGCCAGTGTGACACCATGGGAAGTTGTGGAACCAAGGGGATTGTTGTGGCACTCTTGGGCCCATGGAACCAAGGGACCATTGGGACAGTCTGAAGCCTTATGGAAACAAGAGGTCACTGTGAGCCTGCAGGGCTGTAACACCCAAGAACACTTCAATGCTGGTGGTAACCAAAGGTTCCTGTGCTTGAATTTGGTGCACAGGAGAAACAACAACCAGATCTTCTCAGCATGGACAGATGCAAAGAATATTCTTGGTAGGAAGGGACCCACAAGGACCATCAAGTCCAGCTCTTAAGATAATGGCCCCACAAGGATCGAACCCACAACCTCGGTGATGCTGGCACCATTCTCTGACCAACTGAGCTAAGAGGTCAAAATGACACAAAATTTAACTGACGAAATACAGACAATCAAGGAACTATGGCAAGGGGTTTAATACTACATCCAACTGCACAAAGAACTCTTACCATAGCCTTAACTTTGCAAACTTTGATAATTTAACCTAAAAAGTGTTAACCCTTAAGATTTTGGGTAACATTAAGATATCCAAAAATATTCCAGGTATGTAGGATAGGAAGGAGAATAAAAAGAGACCAGAAAGACAGAAGATCTACAGAAAAACACTTCCAGAATGATCCCAGTCACTCCCACTACAATCTCAGTCACTCCCAGTATGAGCTGTTGCACCCAGCCACCCCCAGTATGGTTCCAGTCACTCCCAGATCCTCCCAGTATGATTCCAGTCATGGCCAGAGTGACTCCCTGTCACTCCCAGGATGGGCCCAGTTGCTCCCAGTCACCTCCAGTATGGTTCCAGTCCCAGCCAGCACCTTTGCAGTCACTCCCAGTATGATCCCAGCTAGTTCCAGTAGGATCCCAGTATGACCCCAGCATGGGCACAGCTGCTCCCAGGATTATCCAGTGTGGTTCCAGTTGTTCCCATTTACCTGCGCTGTGGTTTCAGTCTCTCCCAGTCTATCCCAGTTGCTCTCAATCACTCCTCAGGTGTTTCCAGCCTGATCCCAGTTGCTCCCAGCCACTCCCAGTCACGCTGAGTGCAGTCCCAGCTGCTGCCAGTATGGTCCCAGTCTTGCCCAGCATGGCCTAACTGCTCCCACGGTGATCCCATTAGGATGCCAGTTGCCCTCAGCATGGTTCCAGTTGCTCCCTGTTCCTCCCAGTGTGATTCCAGTTGCACCCAGTTGCCCCCAGTAGAGTCCCAGTCCCTCCCAAAATGATCCCAGCCGCTCCCTGCATGGTCTCAGTTATGCCCAGTTGCCTCCACTGTAGACCCAGTCGCTCCCAGTCGCTCCCAGTTGTCGTTAGCATGGGCTCCCAGTTGTCCCCAGCATGGTTCCCATTGTTCCCAGTGTGTTTTCAGTCATCCCCAGTATGATCACAGACACTCCCAGTATATCCCAGCTGCCCTCAGCATGTCCATAGCCATTCCCAGACACTCCTAGTAATCCCAGTTAGGTGCTTGTTATCCCAGTATGATCTCAGGTCCAGCATATCCCAGTCAAGCTGGGATTCACTCCCTGAATTCACAGCCCCCCCATCCATGGGATCAACACCCCCCCGTCCCACAGGTGACGAGGGAGGGGGAGCCCGGCCCAGATATCCTGGGGGCTTCCTGGGTTGGGTTTTTGGGGGTGATGATTGGAGAATGAAGAACACCAAGGCTGAGAAGAAAATGCCCTTTGGGGGGACATTTGGGGTTCCCAGTGGCAGCTGCTGGCAGAGGCAGCCTGGAGGAGCAGAGCCCTGTGTCCCCCAGGACCCCAAAGTGGGGAGCCCAGAGAGGAGGAGCGCCATGATTCATGGGACCCTCAATTGCATAGAGAGGGGCAGGGGGGTCTCCTTGGACCCCATGCATCCCCAAGAAGGGAATAAGGGGAGCAGGGACCATGGTACCCCAAAAACCTCCAGCACCCCTAAGTGGGGAGATGGAAATGGGGGGAAGTTTTCAAATTCCTGGCACTCCCAGCAGCCTGAAGAGGTCAGGGACCGAGTAGACAGGGGACCCACAGTACAAGTGTGACCCCCAGCAGCTGGGACAGGGGTGAAAGCCTGAACACCAAAAGGGAGAGAACAGAGATGGAACTAGAACTCCTGGGAGGCATTTTCAGGGCCAGATTTTGGTGGTGTAAAATTTTTATGTACCCCATGTCCTGGGTTGCAATGCAAGATTCAACCAAAAGCATGTATTCTGTCAACATCTGTTAAAAACTAGAGGAGCAGTTTTCATTATCTCCTCCATGACCCATCCCTCATAACTGGGGGATGTCATCTGTTAATGGGCCAGCTGTTAAAACCAGGTGAGGCAATGTTCTTTATCTCTTCCACCACCCATCCTTCCTCCAGGGAGATATCTTCTGTTAATGGGCCATTGAGTCTCAGTGCAGGACTGATAAAATGACATCATCCCATTGTGAGATGCTCCACCCAGGGGGAGGAGCCAAGTATTCCTGACTGGATATAATCAGAGCATCAAAGCACTACAGGCAGTATTTGTCCACTGGATTCCCAGAGGAGAGACCAGACCCATCTACAGCACCGGAACTTCAGAGGTAAGCTACAATCTTCTACAGGATCACTGCTTCAACAGAACCACATATGTTTCTCCAGGAGGACTGCAGCCACCATTTAATCAGACTGCTACCAGCACCCTGACCAACAGGGTATCAGGTTGTATTCTGACTCTCTCAGAGTGCGTTTTTTTTGTGTTTTTTTTCTATTGTACTGCTGCATTTTCATTTTAATTTCTTTAGTAAAGAACTGTTATTCCTATATTTTTATCTGGGATAACTTTGAAATCAAGATTATAATAATTTGGAAGGGGCTGTTGCTTACATTTTTATCAGTTTCAATGGAGGCTTCTCCTTTCCTTAGTAAACACCTTTCCTTTTAAATCAAGACACCCCAGATTCCCGGTGACTTCTAGAGAGGGACTTGGACAGAGGGACTTTCAAACTCAACGTACTCATTCTTTGTTTTCTCCCAAACCAGGATTTCCCCATCCCAAACCTTGGCTGGATGGATGAGAAGGCTGCAAGGAAGAGGAAGATCTCCCAGGACACCCAGGCAGGTGAGGAGGAAGTCAGTGCCCCTTTCCCCCTCTCTCCTGCTCCATCTCCCAGCCCAGCCTGGCCCCCGGCTGCAGGACAACCCCGCTGCCGACGCCGTCCTGCCGGGGACGCACTGGAGGGATCTCCTTCCCCTTCCCTCTGGCACGGAGGCAAATCCCATCCTCTCCTTGTCCTTCCTCCCCCAGACAAGGAGCTGAGGATGGAGACCAGGGAGAACAAATCCCCACGGCAGAACCTCGTGGAAGAAGCCGTTGTGAGCAGCTCCACAGTGCAGGAATCCAACAGGGAGGAAAATCCCCAGAGATCCCACAGGAGGAGGGGCTCCAAACCCATCCCAGGGTGCTCTGAGGAGGAAAGACCCACCCTGTGCCGGGAAGGCGGCCGGAGATCCAGCCAGGGCTCTGAGCTGGTGGTCCATGAGCAGCTTCAGGATGGGGAGAAGCCCTACAAGTGCTTGGAGTGTGGGAAGAGCTTCAGCCTGATCCGCCACCAGATGATCCACACTGGGGAATGGGCCTACGAGTGTGGGGAATGTGGGAAGGGCTTCAGCTGCAGCTCCCACCTCATCATCCACCAACGCATCCACACTGGGGAGAGGCCCTATGAGTGTTCTGAGTGTGGGAAGAGGTTTCAGAGCAGCTCCAATCTCCTCC
Source organism: Cyanistes caeruleus (assembly GCF_971803275.1). Lineage (NCBI taxonomy): Eukaryota > Metazoa > Chordata > Aves > Passeriformes > Paridae > Cyanistes > Cyanistes caeruleus. Next base: position 3,668,343 of record NW_028256295.1, on the reverse strand, counting down.
TGCACCAGCGAATTCACACGGATGAGAGGCCCTTCCGCTGCCCTGACTGTGGGGAGGGCTTCAAGCGAAACTCCCACCTCATCACCCACCGGCGCATCCACACTGGGGAGAGGCCCTACAAGTGTGGGGAATGTGGGAAGAGCTTCAGCCACAGATCAAACCTCAATACCCACAAACACATCCACACTGGGGAGAGGCCTTACAAGTGTACCCAGTGTGGGAAGAGCTTCTCAGACAGGTCTAACTTTGGCAGACACCAACGGTGGCACCGGTAAGGGAAGCCCTGCAAGTGCCTCAAAATACATGAAGAGCTTTGTGCACTGCTCCAGCTTCATCCGCCCATGGAGAATCCACATTGGGAAGAGACCTCGTGATCCATGTTCCCTGGGATCCATGCTGGGAAGACACCTGTACCTTTTCCTGCCCATGGCAATGTCATGATGTGGGATCAAGGAATGTGAGACTGTGATCATGGTCCATTATATTCAATCCCATCTCAGGTCATTGCCAGGGGCAGGAAAAGGACTCCCCCTCTCTCACCAGAGAAGGGTGTCCTTTCTTGGCAGGAGGAAATACGTGTCCAGGAAGAGTCAGTTGGTGGTATTTTAGTTTTCCCTGTGAATGGTTTGTCTTATCCTTTCTGTTACCAAAATTGTTTCTGTGTCTGTTTGTTCCTTACCTCGTTGCTGTTCTCAATAAATTGTTCTTATCCCAGCCTGGGATCTTTGCCTTTTGTGCTTTCCATGGGAGGTGGGAGGGAAGGGAGCAGCAGCGCGGTTTCAGCAGGAGCAGGAAATTGGGGAATGCCATTCCTGAAGCCCAGCCCGTGGAAACCGAGCATCCCAGCTGGTGCCAGGCCTGGTTGCCATGGCAGCAGCCTTGGGAGCGGGTCCCTGGCTGGGGGCTGCGGGAACCTCTTCCCTCTGGTGCCCAGGGACAGGAGTGGAGGGAGCGGCTGGAGCTGAGGCGGGCAGGTTTAGGCTGGATGTGAGGAAAAGGTTTTTCCCGCGAGGCTGCTGGGGCACTGAACAGGCTCCCCAGGGAAGGCTCCCAGCTCCAGGGCTGGCTGAGCTCCAGCAGCGTTTGGCCAGCGCTGCCAGGCCCAGGCTGGGATTGTTGGGGTGTCCTGTGCAGGGCCAGCAGTTGGACTGGAGGATCCCCATGGCTCCCTCCCAACTCAGCCAATTCTGTGGCTCTGGGATCCCATGAGCCTGGGGATGGGACTGCAAATGGTTGCCATGGCAACGGGCTCTGGCTCCAGGCCTGAGCTGGTGTCCATGGCAACCACCCCTGGCATGGGGTCTCCATGGAGCTGCCAAGGGACTGACCATAGCAACAGGGGCTGTGATGGTTGCCTACTACATTTCAGATTTGTTGCAGGCCCTCAGATGGGCTCCATGGCAACATTCCAAGTGTCTCCAGGCTATTCAGGAGCCGGAATGTGACACGCACTCCCAGGGCTTCCTGCCATGGGCAGAGTGGGAGCTTCAGGCAAAAGCTTTATTTCTTTATTGGAGAAACTCCTGCTGGGTCATGAGGTGGAGAAATGACACCCAACAGTCATCAAGGATCCTCAAACCCCTCCAGGACGCCTCGGCTTTTAAATTCTTTCTAAGAGAGGAGACTGGGAGCAGCTGGATCCAATCCCAGCCCCAGACTTTGTCAAAGGTTTATGTGTCAAAGGTTAGACTGGTGGAACTGAACTGTAATGCAATTTGTCCCACAGGATTAACAAGTAGGCTCTCATCCCTACTTGATTTTCCTATTCCAGTTGGTTCTGGGGACTCCAGCGAACCCGCTCCTTTAATTTCCTCCTCGGTTGCCCGGGTGTCAGGGGACCCTGAAGCTTTAAGGATTGTTGTGGCCACTGTCAGCACGACTGCAAGGGCCGCAGTGCAGCGGGGCCCGGCCCGACCGGCAGCCGGGTACCTCCTCAAAGGTGGAAGCAAGAGAGAGATTTCCCTGGCTTGCCTGTCTGCAAAATGTCAATCTCACCGAGGTGGATGCAGCTTTTTAAATGCTTTAATAGGTAGTCAGTTCCCACAGCTAGCCAGCTCTTGGATTTTGCTTGGCACAGAGGCAGCTCTCGCTTAGCAGCTCCTCTCAGGAAAATCATTTCCATGGGGGGCTTCTTCCCTGCTCACCAAATAGCAATTCATGCAAAAGCAGCACAAACTGTTCTTCCTGTCCTCCTATCTTTGCCAGAGAGTGCCTTTCAAAGGGATAATAATTGGGAGGGAGGGGGTTTACATTTTCCATTGCAAAGGAGCCTCCTGCCTCCCTTAGCAGGCCCCTGTCTTTCAAACGAAGACACACACGGTCTCCTTTTGCACCTTCACTTGGCCCCAGCCACTCCTGATCATTTGAAGGAGCGGCTCAGAAGAAGGGGCTGCAATCCCCCAAGGCCTGGGCTGCTCCAGGCTGCTCCTGGTGCCTTGGGCTGTTGAAGGCGTGCCAGGGTGGCCTTTGTGACACAGGCACGGGGTGCCGGGGTGGCCTTTGTGACACAGGCACGGGGTGCCGGGGTGGCCTTTGTGACACAGGCACAGGGTGCCAGGGTGCCCTTTGTGACACAGGCACGGGGTGCCGGGGTGCCCTTTGTGACACAGGCATAGGGTGCTGGGGTGGCCTTTGTGACACAGGCACGGGGTGCCGGGGTGGCCTTTGTGACACAGGCACGGGGTGCCGGGGTGGCCTTTGTGACACAGGCACGGTGTGTCAGGGCCCGTGGTGATGCGGGACCTTGCGGTGCCCAAAGTCCATTGTGACATGGCAGAGCCCCGCCCCGGCTGGGGGGTATATAAAGGGCTTGTGGGGCCTGGGTCAGTCCCAGGACAGTGGCTGTGTCCAGGTACCTGTGTGCGCCAGAGGACTGCAGGCACGGAGGAGGAGAAGGCGAAGCCCAAGTCCCAGCCCCTCAGGCCCTGGCCCGGCTCACAGAGAGCTCAGGCCTTGAGGGAGCAGCAGGAGGAGGCTGAGAGGGCAAGCAGAGGGAGGAGAGGAGCCGTGGAGTCCTGCGCTGAGGAAGAGCCAGAGCTCTGCCGAGGAGAAATGAACAAGTTCCAGCAAGGGACTCCAGGGGAAGCCTGCACTGAGCCACAGCTGTCCCCAGGAGAAGCCCAGAGCTGCCAGGAGCTCTCTGAGTGGGATGAAGGCCTTGAGCAAGAGCTGGTCCAAGTATGGGGGAGCTACTGGCATTTGCGGGACTGGGATGAGGGCAGGGAGCAAGAGCCCTCCCCAGCTGTCTCCGAGTGGGGCGAGTGCAGGGAGCAGGAGCCGTGGCAGGCGGACAGCGATCACTGTCAGGAATTCTCAGATTGGGAAGAATCTCCTGAGCAGCGGCTGTCCCCAGGAGAAGGCACGAGCCGCCGAGCACTCTTGGGCTGGGAAGCTTGCCGCAAGCAAGAGCTGTGCCAGGATGGCCAGGAGGTGACTGGAGGCAAAGCAAAGAGAAAATCCTCCAGGTCCAGCTGGGATGATGACAGTGATGGAGAGCTGGCTCAGGACAGCAGGGAATACTGCGACATCCTGTGCAGCCAGCTCAAGGCCTGGTAGTGGGAGGACGATGACTGGGATGAGGTGAGCGTCCTGGAGCTGCACGAGGAAGGAGAAGAGGCCAGGCAGCAGAGACTGGCAGATTTAGCCCAAGAGGGAATCCTGCTGCCTGTCCCTCGAGAAGCTTGGGTGGAGTGCCAGGAGCCCGAGCTGTGCCCGCAAGAGCAACTCTGTGCCGGGCCTGGCCCTCTGACAGCCCAAGCCACGGTGGAAGATGTCTCTTCTCCTGGGCAGCCGCTTCCTCACAGGAAAGGCCGCTCGCTCTTGAGGCAGGCACTGTGGGAGCTGTGGGCGCTGCAGGGGCTGTTCCTCTGCCCCTGCCTGGCGGCACAGCCACAGGATCAGCGCCCGCTGCCAGCAGTGCTGGGCTGCAGATGGCGGCTGCCCCGCGGCCTGCCCCGCGCCCCAAGGGAGCCGCACGGGCTGCCCCGGCCTGCGCTGGCCCTGCGGGCCGAGTCGGCCCCGGCCGCTCTGCGGCACCCCCGGGGCAGCTCCCCGAGGGCACACGGCAGCCCAAAGCGGCACCCGAAGGGGGACCCTCGCTGCCGGGGCTCAGCGCCGCATCCCGGCCCATCGTCCGGCCGGGAAGGCACCTGGAAAGTCATCGGCTCCCAGCGGCAGCCTGGCACCGCCAGCGGCACCCCTGCACCGGGTCCCCGAGGGCCACAGCCACACGGCTCTTGGCCCTTTGCAGGGACACTGGCTCCAGCTCCTCCCTGCTGGACTCCAAGGCCATTTCCTCTCCTCCGGAAAGGACTCCATGCTGATCCTGGGGCACTTTGGCCATGAGGAATGGACACAGACAGGAGGTGCTGCTCCCAGGACACGACGGCGGCCTGCTGGACTGCAACACACACAATTCTAACAAAAGAAAAGAAAGTTGTGTTTAGGAAGTAGTAGTAGAAAAGAAAAAAACCCCAAACCCTGCCCCCCCCTCCCCCCCCAAAACCTGCATAAGACCCTCCAGAAACCAAAAAATGATAAATAAGAATAGGAATATTAGGAAGAAGAGGTAGAAGCTGAACTAGATGAAGACGTAGTAGTACTTAAAACATGGAAAATTAAGAATAAGAATAAAATGTTGGAGTCTGGAATACAGAGTGTGTGCCCTTGTTTCTGATACTTAGTTATAAGATCCAGGTATAAGTTCCCCCAGGCAGGGCAGGTCCCTGGGTGCTGCCCCTGGCCCAGATAGTTTTCAGATGGGAAAAACTATCAGAAGTAAGGTTTTAGAAGACAAAATGTCTTCCCTGTTGACAGCACCGTAAGGAATAGCTGCAGGGCAGAGTTTTAAAAACAGAGGTTGTCTTGACCTCTCTACAGCCTTGCATGGTGCTCAGCATGATAGATGAGGGGAAAAAATATTATAGTGGTGTGGCAGCGGCCTCAGGGAGACAAAGAGTTACACTGTCCCACCCCAAACCCCTTGAGAAGGGCGGCCCAGGAGTTCTGAATGGGTTTGAGTCCCTGAGGGGTTCTCCCTTGCTGTGCTTCTACTGGTCCCTGACCCTGAACTCCACCCTCAAAGGTGGGGACCCTTGAGAGTTCTGTCCCTAAAAACCCCTGCTGTGCCTCTGTTCGGGGCTCTCTGTTCTGGACCTGACTTTGTTCCCATGCTGAATAAATGGTTTCGTGAACTGGGAGCCCGTCTCGGTTGGTGTTTGATGCTGGTCCCCAGAATCCTGCTGCTTCCCTGGACGAGATCCTGAGGTTGCTGACTGCAACATATGGTGAGAGATTGCGTGGCATCCAGCGAAGCATGAGAACAGCAGGACCCGGCTCCATGGACACCTCGTAAGTCACCGGCTGATGGCCTGAGAGCCAGCGAGACCCCCGCCTAAGAAATGAGGACTCGAGAGTACCTGGCAGGAAGGCTGGGTTGGGAGTGCCTCGGGCATGGGGAAGAAAAGGGCTTACGGAGGTGTGGGAGCCGAGACCAGACACTGGGACAAAAACCTTACATCACCCAACGAGACATATTATGGATGATTATATTAACATTATGGACGATTATATTAACATTATGGACGATTTTGGATGGTATGGCTCTTCTGGTGGACTGTTTTTGTCTTCTGTGAAGTTCCTTTTTTTTTTTTTTTGTGTATACCTCCTTGTACCTTCCCCTTTCCCCTGTTCCTAAGGGCAGGACAAAGGGTGAAAAAAGCCAAAATGGCTTGGGGCTGCTGCCAACTCCCCATCACCCCGGTGTCTTTTTGCCATCCCATCCCTGTTCTGAAGGCAGGCAAGGGACGGAGAACATCCAGAGTGATGCAGCTCTGCTGCCGTCTGCCCGCTGTTCCGTGGCCTCCTTCACCCCCTGTCTTTCCATATTCCCCATTCCCTGGCCGGGAAAGTCCATCCCGGCCTCCCCCACCATCTCAAGATGGCTCTGGCCACGCGGTCTGGGATCCCTTGTTTCCCACCTTGCTCCTTCTTTTCCAGCCCCGAACCTTCCCTTCCCCCAGTAACTCCTGCTTCGCTCCCACCCCTTTGTTCGGTGCTCCACCCCTGGGGGCTCTGCCTTTTCCATCGTGGGCAACACCTCCTCCGGGGAGATCGAAACTGGAACTGAGCTCCCAGAGCCAGTGTTTCACGGAGATCATCTAAAGCAGCTACACCCACATGGGAACCAGAGCCGAAACTGGAGATGGAAGAACTCTGCCCATCGTGAGAGGAGACCTAAGAGCTGCACCCTTCCTCAAAGAGAATCCTAAACTGCTAGAGACTGAACTGAAAAACCATTATGTTTGCATTAAGTACCATCACCGTTTAATTTGCCCGGCGTGGTCCGAGATTTAAATGTTTGTTTTCAATTTTGTTTTTTCTGTTTGCTTAATGTGTTTTGTTATTGAGTTTTTGTTGTCCCACAAAGCAAAGCGGGTGATCTGTGGAGGAGGTGAGATTTTAAGGTATATGTTTGGAAACATTTTAAGCTCCTAATTAAAATTAAAAAAAAAAAAAAATTAAAAAAAATAAAAAAGGAGCAGATGTGGCAGCGGCCTCAGGGGAGACAAAGAGTTACAGTGTCCCACCCCAAACCCCTTGAGAAGGGCAGCCCAGGAGTTCTGATTGGGTTTGAGTCCCTGAGGGGTTCTCCCTTGGTGTGCTTCTACTGGTCCCTGACCCTGAACTCCACCCTCAAAGGTGGAAACCCTCGGGGGTTCTGTCCCTCAAAAACCCTTGCTGTGCCTCTGTTCAGAGCTCTCTGTTCTGGACCTGACTTTGTTCCCATGCTGAATAAATGGTTTCATGAACAGGAGCCTGTCTCGGTTGGTGTTTGATGCTGGTCCCCAGAATCCTGCTGCTTCTCTGGACGAGATCCTGGAGTTGCGGACTGCAACAGCAGGGTATTGGATGAAATACACAAATTGACACATTGGGAGACGCAGGGTCTATGGGACCACTCCTTGAGGGAGAACATCTGCATAGGGGTTTATGATATAGCAAAGGCCATCACTCAGGGCTGTTTAATGTGTCAAAGGGTAAACCAACGAATGATGACAAAACCCGTACAAGGGGGGAGGGAACTTGCGGAGAGACCCTTCCAAAATGTGTAAATTGATTTCACAGAAATGCCTCTAGGACAGGGATACAAACACCTGCTAGTGATCATAGATCACCTGACCCATTGGCCAGAGGCTTTTCCCACTTGGAATGAAAGAGCGAGAGTAGTAGTCAAAATACTTTTGGAACATATTGTCCCCAGGTATGGGTTAATCAATAACATAGACTCGGACCAAGGCCCCCATTTCACTGCCCGTGTCCTCCAGGAAACCACTGAAGCCCTGGCGATAAAGTGGAGGTTACACACCCCATGGCATCCCCAGAGCTCCGGTCGGGTAGAACGGATGAATAAGACCATAAAAACGACCTTAACCAAGCTGACTCTGGAGACTAAATGAGATTGGATAAAATGTTTCCCTTTGGCTTTATTACAGATAAGAACCCAACCTCGAGCAGATTTAGGGGTATCCCCCTATGAAATGTTATTTGGACTCCCCTTCCTAATTACTCCTTAGAGCACTGCCCAGTATACTGAAGGGGAGGAAACCTCAAGGAGGTATTTGGAAACTGTTGTTAAAACTTTAGAAAACCTCAGGAAAAAAGGGTATCTCCCTCAAACTCCTCCCTTAGAGGTAGACACACACCATATTAACCCCGGGGATTGGGTATTGGTAAAATCTTGGGCTAACTCTCCTTTCACTCCAAAGTTTGAAGGACCCTACCAATTTCAACTCACCACACATACGGCTGTGAGAACCCGGGAAAAATGGTGGACACACGTGACTCGAGTTAAAGGACCAGTGGCACCACCAGATGGGGAAGTAAACTCCAAAAAAGATCCCTCTAACTGGACTGTTGTCCCCAACACCAAGGACTTGAAAAGAACCTTAAGAAGGAAACCCAGAGACTAAAGTCCCCAGTCAGGAACTGGAATTACAACAGTTGTTGTTAAGTGTTCTCTTGGCTGCTACATTTGTGGTTAAGTGTTTCTTTAAAGTCTGTGAACTAATGTTAAGGTGTTTTCCAGTTGTGGTTAACTTGTAACTATTATTATTATTATTATTATTATTATTATTATTATTATTATTTGAAAAAGTAAAAGAACCCCTCCCCCCCCGAATAAGGCTCCAATTTCCTAGCCAAGACTATATTCCTCCCTGGGCAGCTTTTCCCAAGACCAAAACCGACAACAGTAAAAAGGAGAAGGACAAAAAAAATAATAAAGCTGTAAGCCTTGGACCCAGCCCCCAAAAAAGTGTGAGGAAAACCCCAAGAGGCAAGACCAGGGGAGATCAAACATGGTTCCTGCTGGACTCTTGGGAGTCAGGGACCAGAGGGAGCCTAAAAGGATCATCACAAGGCTCATGGTAGGTCTGGTGATAGCAATGCACCTCACCAATGCCATGGGGACAGACTCTTGCATGAAATGTTATTATCCCTTGTATGATGGGGAAAATCTAGGGTCCCTGGTAAGGGTCCACACAAATTTGAGTCCTTCTTGTTACAACAAATCACAATTAGAAGAATGCCAAGAAAACGGAAAAACATATTGGATTACCAGAAATACGGTCACTTTTAGAGAAGGTCTTTTGGGAGACTGTCCCATGAGGGATACTTGGCTGTGCTTTGAAATGAACGAACCAGTAAAAGGTGAACCTGATGTGGTAAAGGAGAAAAGAGTGGACATGAGCGTGGGAAATGAAGAATGGGAAAATTTGAGTGGGAAGAACTTGTTCATTGATTTAGTTGAAAACATCAGCAAGGAATTAAATATAACTGATTGTTGGGTATGTGGGAGTACTAAAATGTCTGATATTTGGCCCTGGGAGGGAATTAGCTTGAAACCTTGAGAAATTCTAAGCATAAAATGAACTGGGGAAGGCCAAAGCACACCAGGGTATAGGAGAAGAGAAAAATGGGAATTAAAGGCTAAGGTAATTGGGGAAGACTGTATTCTACGAACTGGAAAAAGATATAGAACCCTGGTGGGGCGGATGGCATGCAAAAGATATAACGAAGAATCTAGGAACTAAATGGGTTCCCCCAGGAGCCCAACCTAAGATATTGATCCTTAGAGAAAAGGGAAAAAGGGTGCATTCATCACAAAGGATATAACCTTTACGAATGTGCAGAAAAAGGGATCAATCCCTTCTGGGGAATTAGAAGCCTATCAAAGCATTGGGAGTACCCCTATGAAGACAGGGAGGGTTTTTGGGAAGCCCCAGATGATTTCTTTTGGATCTGCAGGGATGCAGCTTATACACATCTACCAGGAGACTGGTCAGGTAGCTGCACGATTGGGGTGATAAAGCCAGCTTTCTTCCTGCTCCCAAAACAAGCTGGCTCAGAGCTTGGAGTACCAGCATATGACAACCTAAAGAGGCCCCTAAAAAGGAGGAAGAGGAGTGTAATAAGCACAGGAGGGACCCAGAACTGGAAAGGAACAGTCTGGACCCTGGAGGAAATAATAAGAACTTATGGGCCAGCGACCTGGGCCCAGGATGGGTCCTGGGGATATAGGATCCCAATATACACATTAAACAGAATAATCAGGCTCCAAGCTGTAATTGAAATAACATCAAACAAAACAGCCCCAGCCTTCATCATATAAGTGACCACCTCTCCCAGACCCGAACAGTGGTGTACCAACTCCGACTGGCAGTAGATTACCTTCTCGCTGATGAGGGGGGAATCTGTGGGAAGTTCAACACCTCTGAATGCTGCCTAGAAATAGATGATAAAAGTGAAGTAATCTGGAACATTTCTAAAGAGATCAGAAAAATCTTCTACGTAGGGAACCAAGAATGGACACCGATCCTGAATACTGATTGGTGGGATAGTTTCTGGTCCTTTAAGGGCTGGTGGAAAAAGGTGGCATTCATTGGTATAGCGGGACTAGCAGGACTGTTATTTCTTCCCTGCGTCATCCCATCTATGATCAGAATGATTACCTCAGTAATACAGTCTAGCAGCACGATCTACAACTCATTAGAAATAACCCAAGAGAAGGGAAAAACTAAGATCCTAATATTAGAAAGTTCAGAGCGGAAAGCAGCAAAAAGGGTATATGACCAATATCAAAGACTAAAGAAGTTTCACTACCAGGAGCCTGAAACAACAAATTGACACAGGCTGATGCCTGGTCAAATTAAAAGAGGGGGGATATTGTTATAAATAAAAATCCCAATGTTCAAATTATATGTTCATGTTTCAATCCCAGTTTAGGTCCCTGGATAAGGGGTTTTGGTGTTGTAAGTCCCAAAAGGGTTCACTGTTAAGAAGTTCGTACTTGTTTTATCCTTGCATTTGTATCCCCATCCCTTATTCTCTTCCAACCCGTCAGGCAATTTAGCCGCTGCTGCCCAGGATGAACTTCCCCATTTCCCATAAAGACTTGCACATGGGTGGATATTAAAATCATATTACCACCTGGGAGCAAAGACAGCCCTGGACAACGAGCCACGCTCAGGGAACATCTGGAGGACCCCACTGTGGAGGCAGCGGGGACCTGGGGAGACTGGGTGCGCCAATCCCAGTCCGGCAAGCTGGTTGCCATGACCTGGGCAGGACTTGAGAGGGAAGACACCCCTAGACCTTTGAGCCTAAGACAGAGTCTCTGGGTGATCCTGGCGAGGACAGAGGCTCTGGTCCTGCTGACAGTGGATGACGACAGGCCTGTGTGATCCTCGACATCGACCACAGGGAGCAGTGGTGGCGGCCCGCAACCCCGAGCCCCCACCTCTAGGCCCAGTTCTCTCTAATAAAGGCTTGTTAATGGGAGCAGAAGGTCTCCTGGCCCTTTAATTCACCGCACCTGCAGTGCCGGGGGAGGAGGCACAGCTGGGAGGAGGGAGGGGTGGGGGGAAGCTGGTTTTAGGGGTATTAATTTACTTCTCACAATCCTTCACTGAGTTTTTGGAATTTTCTGCCAGAAATCTCTCTCCTCCCCCACTCATACACAGGTATTTGGGGCAGTTTTCTGCTTTTTGGGAGAAATCCGAGCGATGCACTGAGGCACCTAATTAGAGGTGGGAGAAGTGAGGCTCCAGGGCTTCCCGCTGAGCCGGAGCCACCGAACACCATGGGCAGGGAAAAGCGGGCCGGGAGCTGCGGAGAACTTTGTTTGTGTTCGGAGCTCAATGGCGGCTCGGGCCGGGCCCGTTCCAGGCCTGTTCCTCATCTCGGCCCTTCCCCTCACACAGCCCGGGGGGCCCTGAGGGCGCGGGGCGGGGCTGTGCCGTGTGCAGAGCCCGCCGCTGGCTACGATTGGCTGCTGCTGCCGTCACTCGTGGCTCTGGCGCGTGCTGATTGGGCAGAGCGGGGACAAGCCCGGCCCCGCTGGCGCCCCCAGGGCGGCCGTGGGGCAGGAGAGCCGCCATTGCCGGAGCGTCTGTGCGGGCCCGGCAGCGGCGGCAGCGGCCGGAGCCCGGTGAGGCGGCGGCGGAGCTCGGAGGCGGCCCCAGCCATCGCAGGTGGGAGCCGCGCTCGGTTCTGCGGGGGCTCGGGGCTCGCTGCGGGCCCGGGAGGGGGCGGCGGGGGGCTGTGGCGGGTGGCTTGTGCCGTGGGCGGCCCGTGTTGGCCCTGGCGTGAGGGCGCTGCGGGAGCGGCTGCCCGCGGTCTCCTTCCCGCTGGGGCCTCGGCAGGAGCCGGTGCCGGAGCAGCGCTGGCTCGTCCCGGTTCGTGTCGGTAGCCCGGAGGTGGCTGCGCTGTGCCCGGGGCTGGGCGGGAAAATTCCCGGCGCCAGAGGTTTGTGTGGCCAAAGGAGCCCGAGGAGCGGTGTGAGAGTGACTTTATTGCTGCCCAAAGGGAGAGGCCGTGGGGCATTTGCCGTGCGCTCTCTCCAGCTGCTGGAGGACGCGGCCTCGTTTTTGTCCTGATTTTCCCGGCCGCGTGTCCCTGTCCCTTTCCCCACTGGCGGAGGTGCTTGGAAGGTTCAGACTTCCCCATCTGCCTCCTGCATGTCCCGGTTAATATGTACCCACCACTTTTGTATAACATCCGATATTGATGGCTCTGTTAAGTCTTTGTTCTTCTGGAAGTTCAGGAATTTAGCGGGACATTGTCAGAGCAGCGGTCCTTGTCAATTGGTAACATTTTCTGAAACTGATGCTTTTTCCCATTGCTTCCTTATGTGCAAGTCCCTGGCCCTATCTGCAAGCAGATTCACTCATTGACTCTGTTTTTTCTTCCTGGGTGTTCTTTGATTTTGGGATTGCTCTCAGTGCCCTCATTCTCTGTCCTTTTGTAGCCGTTTGTGGCTCAGGAGGCCTGGCTGCCCCCGCATCCCCTTGCTCAGCTGCTGAATGAGCTGAACTCAGCAAGGTGCAGTGTATGGTGAAAAGATGAGAGTTGCTGTAGCACATGAGAGGAGAAACAGCATTCGTTTAACCCATGGTCTGCCAGGGAACCACAAAAAGTTGCCCATGCCCATCCTTTCCACATTTGGACCAGTACATGAGCTCTTTTCTTCTATCCTTGTTATCTGTTTCTCCACTTTTCCCCTGTGACCTATTTGCCAACAGCAGTTTGAGTCATTTAATTTTCCACAAACTCTGCCTCCTTTTCCTGCTAAAAGATAATCCGACCCCATCCCATGGTGAAATGTGTTCCTCATCTGGGTGGATTGGTTGGGAAGAAAATCAGGAACTGGAGCTGTCTGGTTGGGGATTATTTTGAGGACATCATGTAATCTAATTATACCATGGAAATGATAAATTAGTTCTCTGGCTCCTGATATGAATTTGTTAGGGTTCCCAGGGCCTGGTCCATGGTGTTGCAGGATTTGTTCTGGTGGCCATTCATCTTTTCCCCATTTTTGGGTGCTCCCTCCAGCCAGGGTTGCATCAATTTTTGGCTTTTCTCTAATTAATTCAGCACATACTTGGATTCCCAACGAATTTCCCTTAACTTGGAGCAAAAAAACCCCAGTGCTCTAATTCACCCTAGATAACATAGAAATTGAGAGCACAAGTTAAGGTGGGGACTGGGATGATTCCCCCCCATTTTTTATAGTGAAGTTTTCACAACATTCTCAATTAGCTGTTTTCCTTTTTAGCTTAACCAATTTCTGCTGCAGTCAGATATCCTCACCATGGGATCTGCCTTCAGCTGTGCAAATTCCATCTGTGCCAGCAGGCAGAGCTTGGGGTGAGGGGCAGAGGAATTCAGCCCAATTCCTCCCCCAGGCAGGAACACCCTGGTACATTGTCAATGCTTTGCCCCAGAGGTGTTAATTTGCATTTCTAAAGCTCCTCTGCTGGCTGCCTGGAATGAAGCTTCTCTTCCAGGGCAGCAGGGCAGCCATGGGATGACTCACATGGAGCCCACCGCCCCCCCCCCCCCCCCCCCCCCCCCCCCCCCCCCGCCTTACAATTTTCTTTTCTTTTTTTTTTTTAACAATTTTCTACTAACTCTTTACATTTTAATGGGCCACCTTTCAAACTCTTCTACTTTTCAAAATGCAGCTTAAAGGTGAACATGGAAAAACCCATACCATAATGTTGCCATCACTACGAGCCACGCAAAATCATAAAAACAAAAATTAGAAAAAAATCAAGTGTTTTCTTCTCCTCTGACTAAAAACTGATTCTCACACCCCTGGCCCAAACAGAACTGACAATAGAAAAGTAGAATTATTACGAAAAATTCTTCTAAGGGTGTAATCCTTTCACTGAAACTGTGAAAAGCAAAAACTCTCCAACAATGTCTTTAGAGAAATAAGGCATGACTTGATTCTGACCAGAATCATTTCAACCACACATAGTCTGCATGTGCAGAGAAAATCATTCCATGACATGGGAGTTTTACTAGATCTTTCCTAAACTTTATACAGTCTGAACCCATAGAAATCCATTGGTTTAGTGTTCATTGTTTCCAAGTTGTGGAGCCCTTAGTGTTTGGTTTCCTGTTGCACCCGGATTTCTGTGTCTCTGATGTGAATTAGGTCTGCACTCCTGGATTTCCTGCTCAGCCTTTTCCAGACCAGGTGTCTCCAGCTATGCCAGGGCAGTGTCTGGGGTAGATGTTGGTTGATGTTTGCTGTGGGGCCTTGATGTTTTGTTGATGGTCGTTGTCTTTGTGGGAATCTTTTGGGCCATTCCCAGTCAATTGAGATGTTAAGTTCATCTCTGCTGAGAGGTGGAACATCCCTTAAAAGAAAAACCCTTTAAAATTCCTTTCCCCAAGGCAAATGCAAACCAAGCCTGACTGGAGAAATCAAATAAAAAATAATTTTACACTTGGTATATTTTCATATACTCTAATCCCAGGCAGCCCAGAGTGTGAGTGTAATTGAGAGCCAGAGTGGAATTCTCCCGGTGCCTTCCCCAGCAGCTGTGGCGAGGGCAGGCACAGAAAGCCCTGAAGCTCCAGCAGTGCCAGCCAGGATTGTCCCGCAGGGGCTGGAGATGCCAAAGGAGGGTGCCCAGGCCGAGGATTTCAGCAGAGGATCTGTGGGCAGGCCCAGGGGCTTCCCCCGCTGGGGAGCCCTGGCTGCTGCTGCCTTGCCTTCAGTGCAGGCTCAGGGGCGGCTCCCATCCTCCTGCTGCAGCCGGGAAATCCAAATCTGCGGGGCTGCAGAGCCCTTGAGCCGAGGCTGAGGGGTCCCCCCGTGTTCAGCTGTGCTGGGGCTGTTTCTGTGCTCAGGGACACTTGGAATGGGCCGTGCCACTTGGCCACCAGAGCTGCTTCTTTCCACTGCTTCGGCAGGACCCGATGTCCTGCTTGGGTGTGTCGCAGTAGAGATGGACAATGACACCTGTTTCTTCTTCCACCATAGCCAAAGCTTTATTGCACACAGCTTATATTTACATGGTTATCAGAAGGCTCCGTGCTTAATTCCAGTTGGTTGGGAACTCAGTTCACTGGTTAGTAATGGTGAGTGTACACGTCAATCCAAACTTTTCTCTCTAACAATGTTTTCATACTTTTTCTACTGATTCCCATGGGACAGATCCCTTGTTACTTCAGGTGCACTTGTTTTTCTCCCCAAGAATAGTTTGTTATGTTAACAAACTTTTCATTCTCAAAATGTTTTTGCCTGGGAACTTATCAGGCCAGCTGCTAGCTACACTAAGCCCAAGTAACAAGTCCTAAACCACAATTTTACAAGTCCTTTCTTTTGTAAGGTTTTACCTTTATGTGGCAGGGTGTTGTGGACAGCAAAGTCCAAAGGTGGGTGTGCCTCAAATCTCTCCCAGCCCGGGTCTGGATCTCTCTCAATTCAATGCAGGCATGGGTTTCTCCCCAGCCCCCTCTCCAGGCTGTTCAAACAGGAGGCTGGGTTAAACCCTTCCCCTGTCCTCAATTCTAAATCCTCCTGTGCTACTGAACAAGTTTCATACTGCAGTCACCGAGCTCTGCTCATCCATTTAGGGGCTCTGTTGGGGTACGTGGGAGAAGGTGAGGAGGGGTCCCCGGGGGTCGTGTCCCCCCCCAGGAGCGCCTGTGACTCCCCCATGTCCCCCCCATGCCGGGCTCACCCCCTTTGGTCTCTACCAGAGCTCCTGACCCAGCTCCTGCTGTGCCCTGGGAGGGGCTTTGGGGAGCCCCCCTGGGACCCCCTTGGATCCCCATTCCTGGGCCCTGGGACCCCCCCGCATCTCCTTCCCCAGCTCCGGGACCCCCTGCACCCCCTTCTCCTGCACCCACAGCGCCCTGCACCCCCTTTCCCGGGGATCCTCCCCTGCCAGCCCCTGGATCCCCCGGTTCCGTCAGCCCGGGGACCCCCGGAGCCCCATTCCCGGCCATCCCGGGGCACCGCACCCCCAGGCCTCCCTTTCCAGGGAAAGCCGAGCTGGGCACGGGGCTCTCCAGCCGCTCTGGCATTTCTGATCACCCAAAGGAGAGGGAGAGAGGAGCAGAGAGAGAAGGAGATTGGGAATCGGGGCTCGGGCTCCCAGCGGCCGCTCCTGCTCCGCCGGGGCTGGGGAGCCGCAGCCGCAGGAAAAATGGGATCCGCGGATGCCGGGGCTTCCCCCGCTTTGGGCCGAAGCCGGCGGGTTCCAGGCAGAGTTTGAGCGCAGGGCCCGGGAGTTCAGCCCAGTTTGTCCCGGGGGTCCCGCAGTGCGCGGCCGAGGAGGGTCCCGGGGGATCCCGGGAGGGGATCCAGGGGAATTCCCTGGAATTGCCCCGTCCCCTCCCCCCGCGCTCCCTCGGGCACTTTCGCTTCCGCCTTGGCCGCCCTGCGCCGCCGGGATCTGCCCGGCGACCGGTGACGTCACTGCAGCCTCGGGCTGCCACTGGCGGGCAGCAAAGAGCGGCGCCAATGGCGGGGCCGGAGGCGGCTCTGGGGGCGGGGCCGGGGCTGTGGGCGGGGCCGCAGCGGAGCAGCGCGATGGCTCCAGCGCTGGGGCCGGGGGCGCTCCCGGTGGGCGGCGAGAGGTGAGGGGGACCCCCGGCACCGGGACTCTTTGATCGCCCATTCCGGAGCGCCGAGGGGCCCCTAAACCCCCACTCCTGGGCACCGCCATCCCACCGAACCCCCATTCCCGGCCGTGGGTCCCACCCTGCACCCCCTTATCCGGCACCAGGAACGCCTGCACCCCTTTCCCGGCCATCCCGCCTCTCGCAGCCCCCAGAGCCCCCTTCTCCTTGACCCATTTACCCCCCGGACCCCTATTCCTGCCTCTCCCAGCAGCCAGCCCCTCCTTTCCTCAGCACTCAGGACACCCGGGACCCCTATTCCCAGCCATCCCGGCTTTCCCTGCCCTGTCCTGGCAATGGGGACAGCGGGGACCCTTGGAGCTCCCTTTCCTGTGTACAGGAACGCCCTGAACTCCAGCCATGCCACATCTAGCCAGCCCTAGCCTCCCCTCTTGTCACTCCTGGCATCCCCAAATGCCCTTCCCGGCTCTCCCCGTCCCCCCTTTCCTTCAGCCGTGACCCCCCCGATCCCAAATCTCCAAATGTCCCCCCAGTTCTCCTCTCACTGCGTTCCCTGCACGCGGCGCTGTTGGAGCCCGGCCCGGGCTTCCCACAGTCCATGTCCATGGGGTCCCTGGCTGGGATCCCCTTCCAGCGCCGCCGCAGCGAGCGGGGCCGGGCGGAGCCGAGCCGGGATCTTGGGATAGCCAGGGCTGGGATATTGGGATAGCCACAGTTGGGATATTGGGATAGCCAGGGCTGGGATATTGGGATAGCCAGGGCTGGGATATTGGGATAGCCAGGGCTGGGATATTGGGATAGCCAGGGCTGGGATATTGGGATAGCCAGGGCTGGGATATTGGGATAGCCAGAGCCGGCACAAGGAGCGGCACTGGCACGGGGCCAGCGGGGAGCTGCAGATGCTGCAGCAGCGGCACAGCCAGAGCGGGGCTGAGCGGGGGGAGCCGGAGCTGGGGGATCTGTGGGGCTGCGATGGCAACTGTGGCACCGCCATGGGGATCCCTGAGATCCAGGCTGAGGGATTAACAAATTCCCTGGCTCACAGCTGCAGGGAATGTCTCCGGAAATATGTCAGATATGGGCGGGAGGCGCTGGAGTGCAAAGGTGGGGTGGGCAGAATTCCCATGGGAATATGGGAATTGAGAATGTGGGATTTGGGAGGGCAAATCCATGGCTGGGAAATCCATGGAAATTCCATGGATGGATCTCAGACATCCCATTCCCAGGGGATGTCCAAGGATGGATCCCACTGCTGTCCCATTCCCGTGTGAACTCTGTAGATGTATCTCACTGCGATGCCATTCCCATAGAATTCCATGGGCAGATCTCCCCATCCCACTGCCATGGGAGCTCCAATCCAGTTCCCCTCCAAACCCATCCTGCGGGTCACCCTGTTTTTTGCCATCCCCAGCCCCCACAAGACTCCTGGGGGCCCCCCCATGACCTACCCAGCCCCCCCCAGACTCGTCCTGGGTTCCCCCTCATCCCCCCCACAACGGGAATTCCTGGAAGTCCCCCCGTGTCCCCTCCCCCAGGACTTTGGGGGTCCCACCCGACCTGTCCGTGCACCCCCAGATTTCTTCCACAGCCCCCCTGTGATGGTGGAGGGTGGAGGCCGAGTGCTGGTGCCCCGCTGCCTGCAGCAGATCCAGCGGTGAGGGCAGTTCGGGGGGTCCCTCAGCATTTGGGGTCCCTGGGATTTGGGGTGACCCCCCGGGCCCCCCAGGATCTCCCTGAACACGCTGACGCTGCCCGTGCGCAGTGAGAAGGTTCAAACCTGGCACGGGGTCCCCAGCACTGCCACCCGCATTGCCCAGGTACCCCCAAACCTGCCGAGAACCCCCAAACCCCCCGGGACACCCCAACCTCCCCTGATCCCAAACACAGCCCTGGATGCTCCAAAAACTCCCCAAAACCGCAAAACCCCATACAGACATTGAGAAGGTTCATACCTGTCATGGGGTCCCCATCTCCATCACCAGCAGGTTCCCCAGAAGAGCCTTGGGACCCCCAATTCCACCCCCGAGATCGCCCAAATTCCCCCATCGGGACCCCTGTAAACCCCCTTGAGAACTCCCAAAAAACCACCATGGCCCTAAAAACACCCAGAACTTCTGAAAACCCCCAGGAACCCCTCATGAAGGTTTATACCGAGCACGGGATCCCCATCGCCTTCATCGGCATCACCCAGGTACCCCCAAACCCCTCCCGGGACCCCCAACCCCTCCCGGGCTCCACTGCCGGAACCAACGGGAGCGGTGTTGCCCTTTTAAGAGGAGTTACAGTGGGACCCGACAACACCGGGGGCCCTTAAAGCGGCCATGGCAGAGAGAACCCCCAAAATCCACCCTGGGGGACAAAACATCCCCTACAGGGGCTTGGGGTGGGGACACCCCTAAAAATGTCACTTAAAGCCGTCATGATCCCCCCTCAAAAGGGGCTTGTGGGGCTGCGGCCGCACAAACACCCTAAAATGGGGAGAAAAACACACCCCTGTAGTGGTGGGATCCCCCCCAAAAAACCTGAAAAAGAGAAAAACTCCTCTTGAGAGGGGCCTGAAGACCCTGGAAGGCCCTGGAAGAGGGACAAGATCCCCTCCTGTGCTGGGGCCTCCCCGAGCCGGGAACTCTCCCGTTCCTGCACTCGGGGGAGCCCCGAACGACGGCGGCTCCTGGGCTGAGCCCCCTCAGCCGGGGCTGCGGGGGGAACTGGGGGGGCTGGGACGGGGCTTGGGGCTCCTGGGGTGAACTGGGGGACCCTCAGTGCTCCCACCTCCCCCTGTTCCCCTGTCCCGCCCCGTTCCCATTGTTCCCCCAAAGCTCCGCTGCCCCCAGCTCGGTTTGGGGGGGACCCAGCCCTTTCCCATCGTGTCCCGGCCCGGCCCCGCTCACCCGAGGGCTCCGAACCACGCACAGGGACAGAGGAGGGACAGAGGAGGAGGAAGAGGAGGGACAGAGGAGGAGGAAGAGGAGGAGCAGGAGGAGGAAGAGCTGGAGCAGGCAGAGGAGGCTCCACCTGCGCTCCCCGCTCTCTGCATCTGCAGCTCCTTCGGGACCATCGCCCCCCATCCCGCAGGTGCCCGGGGAGGGGGAGCTCGCCCCAAATCCCCCGGGGCTCCCTGGCTTTGGGGTTTTTGGGGGGGATGTTTGGGGATGGCAGGGCTCCAGAGCCGAGCCGCAGATGCCCCTCGGGGGCACCCCGGGGGTCCCCGGGAGGTGTTTTTGGGGGGTCCCGGTGGCGGTGGCGGCAGAGCCCCGGCAAAGGGGCCGGGGGGATGCGGGTCCGGCATGGCCGGGAAAGGGGTTCGGGGCTCCCGGTGCCGGCAGTGGCTGCTCCCAGCATTGCCCAGTTGCTCCCCACGTGTGGCTCCAGTTTCCTCTGCGCCCCACGATAAGCCAAATCACTCCCAGTCATGCCCTATTAGAGTAAAATTTGTCTCCATTTTATCCCATTTTTCCACATTTTTATCCAATTTTCCCCTTTTTTTTCCCATTTTCCCCCATTTTTGCTCTATTTTCCTAATTTTTATCCTATTTTCATATAGTTTTCGTCATTTTTATCCGAATTTTTATTTTTCACCAACTTTTCCCTCATATTTTTTTTTTCCTCCATTTCTGCCTTTTTTATCTCATTTTTCCTCAGTTTTCTCCATTTTTTCCTGTTTTTTTTCCTATTTTTCCTCCGTTCTTATTCAATTTTTTCCCCATGTTTTCCTATTTTCCCCCAATTTTTTTCCATTTTTAATCTATTTTTTTCCCCATTTCCCCATTTTACGCTATTTTTGCTCCATTTTTCCCCAGTTTTTTCGCCATGTTCTCTCCTGTTTTCCCCATTTTCTTCCATTTTTCTCCCATTTTTGCCTCATTTTTACCATTTTTATTCCCATTTTTACCCCAGTTTTCCCCATTTTTTCCCCCATTTTTATCCTGGTTTTATCTCATTTTTCCACAATTTTATCCCTATTTTCTTCCATTTCTTTCTCCCATGTTTCCCAATTTTTCCTCCATTTCCATCCCATTTTTTCCCTATTTTTTTTTTCAGTTTTGGCTCCATTTTCCCCCATTTTTCCTCCCATCTTTCTCTTTCCCCCCTTTTTTTCTAGTTTTCTCCAACTTTTCCCCATTCTTCTTCAATTTCTATCTTATTTTTCCCCATTTCCCGTTATCTTCGCCATTTAATTATCTCAAAAATTGAAATTTGGGGGGAAAAATATAAATTTTGGTTGGGAAAAAAGGGTGCTTTGGGGGCAAAACTCCATGAATTTGAATCACAGCTTTCCTGTGATTTTTCCATAAATTCCCCATGATTTCCAGCCAGAAAGAGGCATGTGATTCATCTGAACATTCTGGAAGCTGGAAGAGGACCAGGCCATCAACCTTCCCAAAAATCTTGACCAGTTCATCCGCAATTCCACCTTTCCCAACTCCCCGGATTCCCAGGTCCGGAAATTCTTCTACGACCTCCCAGGTAGGCAATTCCCAAAATTCCATGGAAAAATGGGATAGGGGGATTTCATCCAGTTTTTTTTTCCTGATTTTCCCCATTATTTTCCCCAATGTTTTTCTCTCTTTTTCTTTTTTTTTCTTAATTTTCCTGATTTTTCCGTCATTTTTCCCTGAATTTTTCCCAGTTTTTTCCCCATTTTTTTCCTGACTTTTTTTCCCTGATTTTTCCCTATTCCCAAAATTTTTTCTTTTCCACAACTTTTTCTTAAATTTTTCTTAAATTTTTCTGGCTTTTCCCATTTTTTCCCGATTTTTTCCCCTGATTTTCCCATTTTTTTTCCTGATTTTCCCCCAATTTTTTTCATTGTTTTTTCTGATTCCTTTCCCTGATTTTTTCCAGGATTTATTCCCTTTTTCTTATTTTTTTCTCAGTTTTCACAATTTTTTTCACATATTTTTCAAACTATTTTTCCTGATTTTTCCCTCTGATTTGTCGAAATATTTCCCCTTTTTTTCCTAATTTTTCCTGAATTTTTCCTGTTTGTTTCCTTGATATTTCCTAGTTTTTTCCCCAAATTTTCCCCCATTTTTCCAGTTTTTTCCCCACTTTCTTGTCCTCAGTTTTTATTTATTTTTTTCCTTGATTTTTCACTTTTTTTTTCTCAGTCTTCTTCCTCTTTCTTTTCCTGATTTTTCGTTTTTTTCCCAAATTTTTTCCTAAATTTTTTTCTTGATTTTCCCCCTCTTTTTCCTGATTTTTCCCTCTTCTTTTTGCAGCATCTTCCTGGTTATTCCCCAATTTTTTTCATAATTTGTCCCTGATTTTTCTCTGTATTTCTTAATTGTTTACTGGTTTTTCCTGATTTTTTCCAGGTTTCTTCCCTCTCTTTTCTCGATTTTACCCAATATTTGCTCAATATTTTTCTAGATTTTCCCCATTATTCACTGATTTTTCCTGACTTTTTTCCTGATTTTTTTTAATGATTTCTTTTTCATGATTTTTTTATTTTTCTGATTTTTTTTTTCAATTTTTTCCCATTTTTTTTCTTTAGCTTTTCCTTGATTTTTGTGCTTTTTCCTGTTTTAATCCCATTTTTTTCCCCTGATTTTTCCCTTTTCCTTTCCCTAATCTTTCTGGTTTTCCCCAATTCTTTCCTGTTTTTTTTCATTATTTTTTTCTGATTTTTCCAGATTTTTTTATCCTTTTCCTGTTTGTTTCCCTGATTTTACACTGATTTTTTTTTTTCCCCACATTTTTTCTCTGATTTTTTCCCAATTATTTTCCTTATTTTTTTGCAATTTTTTCTCAAATATTTCTGGGTTTTCCTTCATTTTTCCAACATTTTTCCTAATTTTTTCCTGATTTTTCCTGATTTTTCCCAGGGTCTTTTCAGCTTTCTTTTCCTGATATTTTCCCTGATTTCTCACAATTTTTCACAATTTTTTTCATGTATTTCCCATTTTTTCCTGATTCTTCTCTCTTCCTTTCCCAAATCGTTTCTAGCTTTTTCCCAATTTCTTCTCAAATTTCCCTAGTTTTTACCTGATTATTCCTGGTTTTTTTCCTATTACTTTTCAGATTTTATTCCTCTTTCTTTTCTGGATTTTCCCCAATTTTTCCAAGTTCTTTCCCAGGTTTTTTCCTGATTTCCCAAATATTCTTTCCAATTCTCCCTGGTTTTTCATTAGTTTTCCTTCTTTTCCTATTTTTTCTGATTTTTTCCCCATTTTTTCTGATTTTTCCTGATTTTTCACAGATTTTTTCCACTGTCTTTTCCTGATTTTTCCCCAATTTTTTCACATTTTTTCCCTTGAGTTTTCTCTTTTTTTCCCCAAAATTTTTCCTGGTTTTCCCCAATTTTTTGTCAGATTTTCCCGTTTTTCCCAAATTTGTTCCTGATTTTTCCCTGATTTTTTTGGATTTCACCCTGATATTTTTGGTTTTTCCCCGAATTTTCCCTTCCATTTTCCTTGAATTTATCCTGGGCTTTTTTCCATTTTTTCCCCAATTTTCCAGTTTCTTTCACACTCCCAGTATCATCCCAGTCACAATCTAATCCCAGTAACTCCCAGTATGATCCCAGGAACTCCCAGTCTGATCCCAGTCATTCCCAGGATGAGGCCAGTGGCCCCCAGTTGCTCCCTGTCAGTGCCAGTGTGACCCCAGTAGCCTCCAGTGTGATCCCTGGGACTCCCTGTCTCTCCCAGTATATCCCAGTCAGCCCCAGCACGCTCCCAGTCATTCCCAGCTCCTCCCAGTTGCTCTCAGCATGATCCCAGTTGTTCCCAGCCACTCCCAGTCAATCCCAGTATGATTCCAGTCACCCTCAGTGGGATCCCAGTCTCAGGCAGCAGGGACCCAGCTGCTCCCACTGTGATCCCAGTATGATCCCAGTTGAGTGTGATCCCAGAATAGTTGTAATTCTTCCCAGTTCCTACCAGTATGATCCCAGTTGTCCCTGGAATAGTCCCAGTCCATCTCAGCACGGTCCCACTCACTCCCCGTTTCTCCCAGTGTGGTTCCAGCTGTTCCCAGTATGGTCACAGTCACTCCCAGTATATCCCAGCTGCCCTCAGCATGCTTGTGCTCATTCCCAATCATTCCCAGTTACCCCAGTAAGGTTCCAGTTACCCCAGTCCAAACCAGTCCCTGCCAGTGCTGCCATTCCTGGGATCCCCCAGCCCTCTCTGTGTTCCCCCCTGCCACATCTCCCCAGAGGAGCCCCAAGGGCTGGCAGTCCCCAGCCAGGGTCCCCAGCCAGCCCCAGGTTGGATCTGCAGCCCCCAATTTTCCCAGTTTCCCTCTCCTTTTCCCCGGGCCGGGTTCCCCCCGTCCCCAGCGGGTGGGAGCAGCGGAGAGCCCCGCGCTGCCCATCCCGACCTGTCCCGGCTCCATCCCCGCTCCTGCCGTGGGCTGTGAGGGGTTTGGGAACGGGGCACCGAGGGTGTCACTGCTCCTGGGGGAGGAGGTGGAGGGATGGAGGAGGAGGGATGAAGAAGGAGAGAGAGAAGGGATGGAAGTAGGAGAAGGAGGTGGGGTTATGGAGGAAGAGGAGGAGGAAGGATGGAAGGGGAGGAGAGGGAGGAAGAGGAGGGACAAAGGAGGATCAGGGAAAGGAGAAGGAACCACAAGGTTGAGCACTCATTGAATTCATAGCCCCCTCCTGTGGGATCATCACCCACCATCCCACAGGTGATGGGGGAGTGAGAGCTTTGCCCGGATATCCTGGGGGGGTCCCTGGGTTGGGTTTATTTTGCGGGGGGGGGATGTTTGGAGAATGTGGAACTGCAAAGCTGAGCGAAAAATCCTACTTGGGGGGACATTGGGGGGTCTCACCATCCCTAAGTGGGGAAATGGTAATGGGGAACTTTTCGGATTCCTGGCACTCCCAGCAGCCTGGGGATGGTAGGGACCGAGCAGACAGGTTGTCCCCAGTACAAGCTTGACTCCCAGCAGCTGGGACCGGCGGGAACCCTTGAACCCCAAACAGGAGAGACTAGAGTTGGGGAAATCCTGGGAGGCATTTTCAGGGCTGAATCTTGGTGTTTTTTGGAGGTTTTACGGACCCCAGATGTCCGGTGACTTCTAGAGACGAGCTTGGACAGAGGGACCTTCAAACTCAATGTCCTCATCCCTTGTATTTCCCCAAACCAGGATTTCCCATTCCCAAACCTTGGCCAGATGGAGAAGGAGGCTACGAGGAAGATGCACCAGGACACACAGGCAGGTGAGGAGGAAGTCAGTGCCCCTTTCCCCCTCTCTCCTGCTCCATCTCCCAGCCCAGCCTGGCCCCCGGCTGCAGGACAACCCCGCTGCCGACGCCGTCCTGCCGGGGACGCACTGGGGGGATCTCCTTCCCCTTCCCTCTGGCACGGAGGCAAATCCCATCCTCTCCTTGTCCTTCCTCCCCCAGACCAGGAGCTGAGGATGGAGACCAGGGAGGACAAATCCCCACAGCAGAACCTCATGGAAGAAGCTGTTTTGAGTGGCTCCACAGCACAGGAATTCAACAGGGAAGAAAAGCCATGGAGATCCCACAGGAGGAGGGGCTCCAAACCCATCCCAGGGTGCTCTGAGGAGGAAAGACCCACCCTGTGCCGGGAAGGCGGCTGGAGATCCAGCCGGGGCTCTGAGCTGGTGGTCCATGAGCAGCTTCAGGATGGGGAGAAGCGCTACAAGTGCTTGGAGTGTGGGAAGAGCTTCAGAGAGAGCAACAGCCTGATCCGCCACCAGATGATCCACACTGGGGAATGGCCCTACGAGTGTGGAGAATGTGGGAATGGCTTCTACTGCCACTCCCACCTCATCATCCACCAGCGCATCCACACTGGGGAGAGGCCCTACGAGTGTCCTGAGTGTGGGAAGAGGTTTCAGACCAGTTCCAGTCTCCTCCTGCACCAGCGGATTCACACGGATGAGAGGCCCTTCTGCTGCCCTGACTGTGGGGAGGGCTTCAAGCAAAACTCCCACCTCATCACCCACCGGCGCATCCACACTGGGGAGAGGCCCTATGAGTGTGGGGAATGTGGGAAGAGCTTCAGACAGAGCTCCAGCCTGATCAGCCACCAGAGAACCCACACTGGGGAACGTCCCTATGAGTGTGGGGAATGTGGGATGACCTACAGCCGGAGGTCCCAACTGATCATCCACCAGATGATCCACACTGGGGAGAGGCCCTATGAGTGTCTCCAGTGTGGGAAGAGGTTTCAGACCAGCTCCCATCTCCTCCAGCACCAGCTGATTCACACAGATGAGAGGCCCTTCCACTGCCCTGACTGCAGGAAGGGCTTCAAGGACAACTCCAACCTCATCAGGCACCGGCGTATCCACACTGGGGAGAGGCCCTACGAGTGTCCCCAGTGTGGGAAGAGCTTCAGCCAGAGCTCTAACTTGACTCAGCACCAACGGAGGCACCGGTAAGGGAAGCCCTGCGAGTGCCCCAAGTGCAGAAAGGTGTCCATGCGCTGCTCCAGCTCCATCCCCCATCAGAGGACCCACGTTGGGCAGAGCCCTGATGACCCACGTACCCAGTGATCTGTGTTGGGAAGACACTGGGCTGGTGGTCATTTTGATTTGGCCCTAATTTTCTTTTGATTCATCTTCATCCCTTTAAAACAGACAAAATTGGGGTAAAAGTCTTCAGATTCATCAAAGGCATCTAAAACATCTCTTTTACTAGTGCTTGAAGGGAATCTGGTATTCAGGGAGGTAATGGGGAGGGTTTTGGGGGTATTTGGTTTATTTGTCTCCATCTCTTGGCCCTCAAGGAGATGAGCGAGTTCTATCTGTCACCTCAAAATCACTCAGTGCCATTGAAATCTACTCAATCCCACCCAAAATGACTGGATTCCACAGTCCCTCAGGGTGTGTTGCCTTAAGTTTTAGCTTTCATATTTTTCATATTCTGCACTGCCTAGGTTTGTAGTTTTGAACTTCCTATTAAGTGCTAGTGAGCTCTCTTCAGAGTAGGTAGACAAAACAATTCCTTTTCTAGCTTGATACCAAGGACAATTGTTACATGTTCCATGCCCAAAAGCATGAACAAGGGTGGACTGAAGAGAGAAAACAAGGATAGGACTTCCTCATCTGAAGCTGTAATTGGACAATGAATCCAAATATGCAGATGGACCTAAACTTCTGAAAATGTGAGACCTCATGATCACTTGTCCATTTTTGTGACCATTTCTGGTCCATCTTGGGTGTAGCCCTGTCCAGGTTCTTGCACTGCCCAAGGTGTATCCTCTAAGGCCTTTTAATAAACTTTATTCTTAACTCTGTCCAGCCCCTGTTCTAGGTCAGCCTTCTAAAGGCATCAGGTGGAATGGGGTTGGAAGGGGACGAGGTGAAGTGGGATGCAAATCAGGTGAGTTGAGAATGGCATTGGATGGGGCAGGATAGGTGGGATAGAGTTTGGGAGGTGTGAAATGAGGGAAATTGGTCTTGGGAAGGGGGTCTTGATGTCCAGCAGGGATGGGATGGGTTGGGTTTGGGACTGGGGATGTGGGGTGGGGTCTGCAATGAGACAGCCAAAGTTTGGGGATGATGAAGGGAGGGGGAGCCCATTATTGAATGAGGTTTTGGATATTCAACATTCCTGAAGAGACTTTGGGGCATCTCACATTTCTGAGGCGCTTTTGGGGCACTCCCCAGCTCTTTGGGGGTTCCTGAGAGCAGCTCCATGGAGCCCCATTGCCAGGGCTGGTTGCCATGGGCACGAGCTCAGAGCTGTAGCCAGAGTGCGTTGCCTCAGTGCTGGAGAGCAGAGAAATGATGAATGGCCCCAGACATCTCCAGGGTGTGTTTGGGGGCAGAGCAAGTTCTGCCTGTGTGGGGCGGTCACTGCCCCAGCCCAGCCACTGCAGCCTCTGCTCCAGTCCCAAAGTGGCTGCCAAGCCCCTGGCACCCCAAAAACCCCAGCTGGGAGAGGGAGCAGAGCAGGTGAGGTTGTGACATGGGTGTGACACTGACATGTGCCACGGCCCTGGAGCTCACAGCAGCTGCGATGGCGCTGGATCCAAGGCTGATTGTGGATCTTTGTCCCTCTCTTTTCTCCTGACTTCCAGTTTTCAAAATCTGGATAGCTTGAAGTTGGATGGGTTGGACGAGTTGGCTCAGTCAGTGCTTGTTGCAGTGTGTTTATTTTGTTCTGATTATTAAGTGAATGGTTTGTTCCTGTTGTTATCCCCCTATGATTGTGTAATGGTTTTGCCCTCCTGTCAGTTTTTGTAAACCCCTCCCCTTTTTCCTGAACCTTCCTTGTCCATAACCTTTAGCCTGCCCCTGGTCCCTGTCATTCAATGTAAACCCAACGCTTTGTTCCAGCAAGTTCCCTGCCTTTCATCCCCTACTCAAAGCCCCATTGGCTTTGCGACTGCCGCCCCTCACAAATGTTACCCCTATTGGCTCCTAGTATTGTGAACCCTCCTCCCGACTCCTCCCATACTGTATTCCCATTGGTCCTTGGTTTGTACCCTCCCCTCTTTAAATTGGAGAGCACAGGCGTGCTCAGGGCTCAGAGTCCTTGGGTCCCTTTGTGTCTTTCCAGCCCTCGTCCTGTCACCGCTCCTTTCCCTCAGTAAATCCTGTTTCTGGAAAGCTGCTTGGACTCTGGGTCTCCTCCATCTCCTCACTGAAACCCACGACGCTAAGATCCGCAGAGCCTTGAGTGGCGGAGAGGCTCTGAAGGCTCGGTCTGGGGAAAACAGCTCCCAGACCGTTCCCCACTCCTGGCGCTGCCAGCGGCCAGTGAGCAGAGCTAGCCCAGGTGTGAAGGGCTGCGGTGGGCAGCGTCAGGCCATGGCCGAGGGGGCCTGGACCCACCCGGAGCTCCTCCCGGAGCCCAGCGGACTCCAGCTCAGCGGGGGCCGGCAGCGGGGCACGGCTTAGGCTCGGCAAGGTGTGAGCAGCCGTGGTCCGGCCCAGCCTCAGCCGGGGTCCCGCAGCCTCCCGTCCCCACCCGGTCACTGCTGGGGCCAGCCCGGCCCCACCAGGCCGAGCCTGTGCGATTCAGCCCTTGTGGGACACAGGGCCAGAAAGACTTCAGCCCTGAAGCAGCAGGCTTTGAGTTCAAGCCTTGGGAAGCACTTGCCAAAGGCTTGATGGCAATTCATACAATCATCAAGTCACCCCACTGAAAGTTATGTTTCTAGAATCTTCCCGTATCTCTCCCCTGATTGGTTGCAATTCGTCGCAGTATTTTGCATCTTTCTAAACCCAGTCTGTGTCTGGACCCATGCCCTCAGACTGCGCCCTCACACCTCCCCTAGATATTGTTGTGTCTGCCCCTAGGCCTGGTCTTTGCACTTTGCTCCTGTGCTGCGCAGGCTTTATGGGCCTCATCCCTACTTGATTTTCCTATTCCAGTTGGTTTTGGGGACTCCAGCGAACCCGCTCCTTTAATTTCCTCCTCGGTTGCCCGGGTGTCAGGGGACCCTGAAGCTTTAAGGATTGTTGTGGCCACTGTCAGCACGACTGCAAGGGCCGCAGTGCAGTGGGGCCCGGCCTGACCGGCAGCCGGGTACCTCCTCAAAGGTGGAAGCAAGAGAGAGATTTCCCGGGCTTGCCTGTCTGCAAAATGTCAATCTCACAGAGGTGGATCCAGCTTTTTAAATGCTTTAATAGGTAGTCAGTTCCCACAGCTAGCCAGCTCTTGGATTTTGCTTGGCACAGAGGCAACTCTCGCTTAGCAGCTCCTCTCAGTAAAATCATTTCCATGGGGGGCTTCTTCCCTGCTCACCAAATAGCAATTCATGCAAAAGCAGCACAAACTGTTCTTCCTGTCCTCCTATCTTTGCCAGAGAGTGCCTTTCAAAGGGATAATAATTGGGAGCGAGGGGGTTTACATTTTCCATTGCAAAGGAGCCTCCTGCCTCCCTTAGCAGGCCCCTGTCTTTCAAACGAAGACACACACGGTCTCCTTTTGCACCTTCACTTGGCCCCAGCCACTCCTGATCATTTGAAGGAGCGGCTCAGAAGAAGGGGCTGCAATCCCCCAAGGCCTGGGCTGCTCCAGGCCGCTCCTGGTGCCTTGGGCTGTTGAAGGGGTGCTAGGGTGGCCTTTGTGACACAGGCATGGGGTGCCGGGGTGGCCTTTGTGACACAGGCACGGGGTGCCGGGGTGCCCTTTGTGACACAGGCACGGGGTGCCGGGGTGCCCTTTGTGACACAGGCACGGGGTGCCGGGGTGGCCTTTGTGACACAGGCATGGGGTGCTGGGGTGGCCTTTGTGACACAGGCACGGGGTGCCGGGGTGGCCTTTGTGACACAGGCACGGTGCGTCAGGGGCCGTGGTGACGCGGGACCTTGCGGTGCCCAAAGTCCATTGTGACATGGCAGAGCCCCGCCCCGGCTGGGGGGTATATAAAGGGCTTGTGGGGCCTGGGTCAGTCCCAGGACAGTGGCTGTGTCCAGGTACCTGTGTGCGCCAGAGGACTGCAGGCACGGAGGAGGAGAAGGCAAAGCCCAAGTCCCAGCCCCCCAGGCCCTGGCCCGGCTCACAGAGAGCCCAAACCTTGAGGGAGCAGCAGGAGGAGGCTGAGAGGGCAAGCAGAGGGAGGAGAGGAGCCGTGGAGTCCTGCGCTGAGGAAGAGCCAGAGCTCTGCCGAGGAGAAATGAACAAGTTCCAGCAAGGGACTCCAGGGGAAGCCTGCACTGAGCCACAGCTGTCCCCAGGAGAAGCCCAGAGCTGCCAGGAGCTCTCTGAGTGGGATGAAGGCCTTGAGCAAGAGCTGGTCCAAGTATGGGGGAGCTACTGGCATTTCCGGGACTGGGATGAGGGCAGGGAGCAAGAGCCCTCCCCAGTTGTCTCTAAGTGGGACGAGTGCAGGGAGCAGGAGCCGTGGCAGGCGGACAGCGATCACTGTCAGGAATTCTCAGATTGGGAAGAATCTCCTGAGCAGCGGCTGTCCCCAGGGGAAGGCACAAGCCGCCGGGCACTCTTGGGCTGGGAAGCTTGCCGCAAGCAAGAGCTGTGCCAGGATGGCCAGGAGGTGACTGGAGGCAAAGCAAAGAGAAAATCCTCCAGGTCCAGCTGGGATGATGACAGTGATGGAGAGCTGGCTCAGGACAGCAGGGAATACTGCGACATCCTGTGCAGCCAGCTCAAGGCCTGGCAGCGGGAGGACGATGACTGGGATGAGGTGAGCGTCCTGGAGCTGCACGAGGAAGGAGAAGAGGCCAGGCAGCAGAGACTGGCAGATTTAGCCCAAGAGGGAATCCTGCTGCCTGTCCCTCGAGAAGCTTGGGTGGAGTGCCAGGAGCCCGAGCTGTGCCCGCAAGAGCAACTCTGTGCCGGGCCTGGCCCTCTGGCAGCCCAAGCCACGGTGGAAGATGTCTCTTCTCCTGGGCAGCCGCTTCCCCACAGGAAAGGCTGCTCGCTCTTGAGGCGGGTGCTGCGGGGGCTGCAGGGGCTGTGGGGGCTGTTCCACTGCCCCTGCCTGGCGGCACAGCCACAGGATCAGCGCCCGCTGCCAGCAGTGCTGGGCTGCAGATGGCAGCTGCCCCGCGGCCTGCCCGGCGCCCCGAGGGCACACGGCAGCCCAAAGCGGCACCCAAAGGGGGACCCTCGCTGCCGGGGCTCAGCGCCGCATCCCGGCCCATCGTCCGGCCGGGAAGGCACCTGGAAAGTCATCGGCTCCCAGCGGCAGCCTGGCACCGCCAGCGGCACCCCTGCACCGGGTCCCCGAGGGCCACAGCCACACGGCTCTTGGCCCTTTGCAGGGACACTGGCTCCAGCTCCTCCCTGATGGACTCCAAGGCCATTTCCTCTCCTCCGGAAAGGACTCCATGCTGATCCTGGGGCACTTTGGCCATGAGGAATGGACACAGACAGGAGGTGTTGCTCCCAGGACACGACGGCGGCCTGCTGGACTGCAACACACACAATTCTAACAAAAGAAAAGAAAGTTGTGTTTAAGAAGTAGTAATAGGAAAGAAAAAAACCCCAACCCCCCCACCCCAAACATAACACCCTCCAGAAACCAAAAAATGATAAAGAATAAGAATAGGAATATTAGGAAGAAGAGGTAGAAGCTGAAGTAGATGAAGACGTATTAGTACTTAAAACATGGAAAATTAAGAATAGTAAGAATCTTGACCTCTCTACAGCCTTGCATGGTGCTCAGCATGATAGATCAGGGGAAAAAATATTATTGTGGTGTGGTAGCAGCCTCAGGGAGACAAAGAGTTAACATTGTCCCACCCCAAACCCCTTGAGAAGGGCGGCCCAGGAGTTCTGATTGGGTTTGAGTCCCTGAGGGGTTCTCCCTTGCTGTGCTTCTACTGGTCCCTGACCCTGAACTCCACCCTCAAAGGTGGGGACCCTTGAGAGTTCTGTCCCTCAAAAACCCCTGCTGTGCTTCTGTTCGGGGCTCTCTGTTCTGGACCTGACTTTGTTCCCATGCTGAATAAATGGTTTCGTGAACTGGGAGCCCGTCTCGGTTGGTGTTTGATGCTGGTCCCCAGAATCCTGCTGCTTCCCTGGATGAGATCCTGAGGTTGCTGACTGCAAGATATGGTGAGTGATTGCGTGGCATCCAGTGAAGCAAGAGAACAGCAGGACCCGGCTCCATGGACACCTCGTAAGTCACCGGCTGATGGCCTGAGAGCCAGCGAGACCCCCGCCTAAGAAAGGAGGACTCGAGAGTACCTGGCAGGAAGGCTGGGTTGGGAGTGCCTCGGGCATGGGGACGAAAAGGGCTTACAGAGGTGTGGGAGCCGAGACCAGACACTGGGACAAAAACCTTACATCACCCAACGAGACATATTATGGACGATTATATTAACATTATGGACGATTATATTAACATTATGGACGATTTTGGATGGTATGGCTCTTCTGGTGGACTGTTTTTGTCTTCTGTGAAGTTCCTTTTTTTTTTTTTGGTGTATACCTCCCTGTACCTTCCCCTTTCCTCTGTTCCTAAGGGCAGGACAAAGGGTGAAAAAAGCCAAGATGTCTCAGGGCTGCTGCCAACTCCCCATCACCCCGGTATCTTTCTGCCATCCCATCCCTGTTCTGAAGGCAGGCAAGGGACGGAGAACATCCAGAGTGATGCGGGTCTGCTGCCGTCTGCCCGCTGTTCCGTGTCCTCCTTCACCCCCTGTCTTTCCATATTCCCTGTTCCTGGTCCGGGAAATTCCGTCCCGGCCTCCCCCCATCCCAAGATGGCTCTGGCCACGCGGTCTGGGATCCCTTGTTTCCCGCCTTGCTCCTTCTTTTCCAGCCCCGAACCTTCCCTTCCCCCAGTAACTCCTGCTTCGCTCCCACCCCTTTGTTCGGTGCTCCCCCCCTGGGGGCTCTGCCTTTTCCATCCTGGGCAACACCTCCTCCGGGGAGATCGAAACTGGAACTGAGCTCCCAGAGCCAGTGTTTCACTGAGATCATCTAAAGCAGCTACACCCACATGGGAACCAGTGCCGAAACTGGAGATGGAAGAACTCTGCCCCTTGTGAGAGGAGATCTAAGAGCTGCACCCTTCCTCAAAGAGAATCCTAAACTGGAAGAGACTGAACTAAAAAACCATTATGTTTGCATTAAGTACCATCACTGTTTAATTTGCCGGGCGTGGTCCGAGATTTAAATGTTTGTTTTCAATATTGTTTTTTCTGTTTGCTTAATGTGTTTTGTTATTGAGTTTTTGTTGTCCCACAAAGCAAAGCGGGTGCTCTGTGGAGGAGGTGAGATTTTAAGGTATATGTTTGGAAACATTTTAAGCTCCTAATTAAAATAAAAAAAAAAAAAAAATAAAAAAAAAAATAAAAAAGGAGCAGGTGTGGCAACGGCCTCAGGGGAGACAAAGAGTTACATTGTCCCACCCCAAACCCCTTGAGAAGGGCAGCCCAGGAGTTCTGATTGGGTTTGAGTCCCTGGGGGGTTCTCCCTTGCTGTGCTTCTACTGGTCCCTGACCCTGAACTCCACCCTCAAAGGTGGAAACCCTCGGGGGTTCTGTCCCTCAAAAACCCCTGCTGTGCCTATGTTCGGAGCTCTCTGTTCTGGACCTGACTTTGTTCCCATGCTGAATAAATGGTTTCATGAACGGGAGCCCGTCTCGGTTGGTGTTTGATGCTGGTTCCCAGAATCCTGCTGCTTCCCTGGATGAGATCCTGGAGTTGTGGACTGCAACAGCAGGGTATTGGATGAAATACACAAATTGACACATTGGGGGACGCAGGGTCTATGTGACCACTCCTTGAGGGAGAACATCTGCATAGGGGTTTATGATATAGCAAAGGCCATCACTCAGGGCTGTGTAACGTGTCAAAGGGTAAACCAACGAGTGATGACAAAACCCGTACATAGGGAGAGGGAACTAGCGGTGAGACCCTTCTAAAATGTGTAAATTGATTTCACAGAAATGCCTCTAGGACAGGGATACAAACACCTGCTAGTGATCATAGATAACCTGAACCATTGGCCAGAGGCTTTTCCCACTTGGAATGAAAGAGCGAGAGTAGTAGTCAAAATACTTTTGGAACATATTGTCCCCAGGTATGGGTTAATCAATAACATAGACTCGGACCAAGGCCCCCATTTCACTGCCCGTGTTCTCCAGGAAACCACTGAAGCCCTGGGGATAAAGTGGAGGTTACACACCCCATGGCATCCCCAGAGCTCCGGTCGGGTAGAATGGATGAATAAGACCATAAAAACGACCTTAACCAAGCTGACTCTGGAGACTAAATTAGATTGGATAAAATGTTTCCCTTTGGCTTTATTACAGATAAGAACCCAACCTCGAGCAGATTTAGGGGTATCCCCCTATGAAATGTTATTTGGACTCCCCTTCCTAATTACTCCTTACAGCACTGCCCAGTATACGGAAGGGGAAGAAACCTCAAGGAGGTATTTGGAAACTGTTGTTAAAACTTTAG
This sequence comes from Cyanistes caeruleus, assembly GCF_971803275.1. Lineage (NCBI taxonomy): Eukaryota > Metazoa > Chordata > Aves > Passeriformes > Paridae > Cyanistes > Cyanistes caeruleus. Next base: position 3,634,082 of record NW_028256295.1, on the reverse strand, counting down.
AAAACTTTAGGAAAAAAGGGTATGTCCCTCAAACTCCTCCCTTAGAGGTAGACACACACCATATTAACCCTGGGGATTGGGTATTGGTAAAATCTTGGGCTAACTCTCCTCTCACTCCAAAGTTTGAAGGACCCTACCAATTTCAACTCACCACACATACGGCTGTGAGAACCCGGGAAAAAGGGTGGACACACGTGAGTCGAGTTAAAGGACCAGTGGCACCACCAGATGGGGAAGTCAACTCCGAAAAAGATCCCTCTAACTGGACTGTTGTCCCCAACACCAAGGACTTGAAAATAACCTTAAGAAGGAAACCCAGAGACTAAAGTCTCCAGCCAGGAACTGGAATTACAACAGTTGTTGTTAAGTGTTCTCTTGGCTGCTACATTTGTGGTTAAGTGTTTCTTTAAAGTCTGTGAACTAATGTTAAGGTGTTTTCCAGTTGTGGTTAACTTGTAACTATTATTATTATTATTATTAGTTGAAAAAGTAAAAGAACCCCTCCCCCCCTGAATAAGGCTCCAATTTCCTAGCCAAGGCTATATTCCTCCCTGGGCAGCTTTTCCCAAGACCAAAACTGACAACAGTAAAAAGGAGAAGGACAAAAAAAATAATAAAGCTGTAAGCCTTGGACTCAGACCCCCCAAAAAGTGTGAGGAAAACCCCAAGAGGTAAGACCAGGGGAGATCAAACATGGTTCCTGCTGGACTCTTGGGAGTCACGGACTGGAGGGAGCCTAAAAGGATCATCACAAGGCTCATGGTAGGTCTGGTGATAGCAATGCACCTCACCAATGCCATGGGGACAGACTCTTGCATGAAATGTTATTATCCCTTGTATGATGGGGAAAATCTAGGGTCCCTGGTAAGGGTCCACACAAATTTGAGTCCTTCTTGTTACAACAAATCACAATTAGAAGAATGCCAAGAAAACGGAAAAACATATTGGATTACCAGAAATACGGCCACTTTTAGAGAACGTCTTTTGGGAGACTGTCCCATGAGGGATACTTGGCTGTGCTTTGAAAAGAACGAACCAGTAAAAGGTGAACCTGATGTGGTAAAGGAGAAAAGAGTGGACATGAGCGTGGGAAATGAAGAATAGGAAAATTTGAGTGGGAAGAACTTGTTCATTGATTTAGTTGAAAACATCAGCAAGGAATTAAATATAACTGATTGTTGGGTATGTGGGAGTACTAAAATGTCTGATATTTGGCCCTGGGAGGGAATTAGCTTGAAACCTCGAGAAATTTTAAGCATAAAATGAACTGGGGAAGGCCAAAGCACACCAGGGTATAGGAGAAGGGAAAAATGGGAGTTAAAGGCTAAGGTAATTGGGGAAGACTGCATTCTACAAACTGGAAAAAGATATAGAACCCTGGTGGGGTGGATGGCATGCAAAAGATATAACGAAGAATCTAGGAACTAAATGGGTTCCCCCAGAGCCCAACCTAAGATATTGATCCTTAGAGAAGAGGGAAAAAGGGTGCATTCATCACAAAGGATATAACCTTTACGAATGTGCAGAAAGAGGGATCAATCCCTTCTGGGGAATTAGAAGCCTATCAAAGCATTGGGAGTACCCCTATGAAGACAGGGAGGGTTTTTGGGAAGCCCCAGATGATTTCTTTTGTATCTGCGTGGATGCGGCTTATACACATCTACCAGGAGACTGGTCAGGTAGCTGCACGATTGGGGTGATAAAGCCAGCTTTCTTCCTGCTCCCAAAACAAGCTGGCTCAGAGCTTGGAGTACCACTATATGACAACATAAAAAGGCCCCTAAAAAGGAAGAGGAGAAGTGTAATAAGCACAGGAGGGACCCAGAATTGGAAAGGAACAGTCTGGACCCTGGAGGAAATAATAAGAACTTATGGGCCAGCAACCTGGGCCCAGGATGGGTCCTGGGGATATAGGACCCCAATATACATGTTAAACAGAATAACCAGGCTCCAAGCTGTAATTGAAATAACATCAAACAAAACAGCCCCAGCCTTGATCATATAAGTGACCACCTCTCCCAGACCTGATGTACCTGGTGTACCAACTCCGACTGGCAGTAGATTACCTTCTCGCTGATGAGGGGGGAATCTGTGGGAAGTTCAACACCTCTGAATGCTGCCTGGAAATAGACGATAAAAGTGAAGTAATCTGGAACATTTCTAAAGAGATCAGAAAAATCTCCTACTTAGGGAACCAAGAATGGACACCGATCCTGAATACTGATTGGTGGGATAGTTTCTGGTCCTTTAAGGGCTGGTGGAAAAAGGTGGCATTCATTGGTATAGTGGGACTAGCAGGACTGTTGTTTCTTCCCTGTGTCATCCCGTGTTTGATCAGAGTAATTGCCTCAGTAATACAGTCTAGCAGCACGATCTACAACTCGTTAGAAATAACCCAAGAGAAGGGAAAAGCTAAGATCCTAATGTTAGAAAGTTCAGAGCTGAAAGAAGCAAAAAGGGTATATGACCAACACCAAAGACTAAAGAAGTTTCACTACCAGGAACCTGAAACAACAAGTTGACGCAGGCTGATGCCTGGTCAAATTAAAAGAGGGGGGATATTGTTATAAATAAAAATCCCAATGTTCAAATTATATGTTCCTGTTTCAATCCCAGTTTAGGTCCCTGGATAAGGGGTTTTGGTGTTGTAAGTCCCAAAAGGGTTCACTGTTAAGAAGTTCATACTTGTTTTATCCTTGCATTTGTATCCCCATCCTTTACCCCCTCCCAACCCGTCAGGCAATTTAGCAGCTGCTGCCCAGGATGAACTTCCCCATTTCCCATAAAGACTTGCACATGGGTGCATATTAAAATCATATTACCACTTGGGAGCAAAGACAGCCCTGGACAATGAGCCACGCTCAGGGAACATCTGGAGGACCACACTGTGGAGGCAGCAGGGACCTGGGGAGACTGGGTGTGCCAATCCCAGTCCAGCAAGCTGGTTGCCATGACCTGGGCAGGACTTGAGAGGGAAGACACCCCTAGACCTTTGAGCCTAAGACAGAGTCTCTGGGTGATCCTGGCGAGGATAGAGGCTCCGGTCCTGCTGACAGTGGATGACGACAGGCCTGGGTGATCCTCGACATCGACCACAGGGAGCAGTGGTGGCGTGCACCCCGAGCACCCACCTCTAGGCCCAGTTCTCTCTAATAAAGGCTTGTTAATGGGAGCAGAAGGTCTCCTGGCCCTTTAATTCACCGCACCTGCACTGCCGGGGTAGGAGGCACAGCTGGGAGGAGGGAGGGTGGGGGGGAAGCTGGTTTTAGGGCTATTAATTTACTTCTCACAATCCTTCACTGAGTTTTTGGAATTTTCTGCCAGAAATCTCTCTCCTCCCCCACTCATCCACAGGTATTTGGGGCAGTTTTCTCCTTTTAGGGAGAAATCCGAGCGATGCACTGAGGCACCTAATTAGAGGTGGGAGAAGTGAGGCTCCAGGGCTTCCCGCTGAGCCGGAGCCACCGAACACCCAGGGCAGGGAAAGGCGGGCCGGGAGCTGCGGAGAACTTTGTTTGTGTTTGGAGCTCAATGGCGGCTCGGGCCGGGCCCGTTCCAAGCCTGTTCCTCATCTCCGCCCTTCCCCTCACACAGCCCGGGGGGCCCTGAGAGCGCGGGGCGGAGCTGTGCCGTGTGCAGAGCCCGCCGCTGGCTGCGATTGGCTGCTGCTGCCGTCACTCGTGGCTCTGGCGCGCGCTGATTGGGCAGAGCGGGGACAAGCCCGGCCCCGCTGGCGCCCCCAGAGCGGCCGTGGGGCAGGAGAGCCGCCATTGCCGGAGCGTCTGTGCGGGCCCGGCAGCGGCGGCAGCGGCCGGAGCCCGGTGAGGCGGCGGCGGAGCTCGGAGGCGGCCCCAGCCATCGCAGGTGGGAGCCGCGCTCGGTTCTGCGGGGGCTCGGGGCTCGCTGCGGGCCCGGGAGGGGGCGGCGGGGGGCTGTGGCGGGTGGCTTGTGCCGTGGCCGGCCCGTGTTGGCCCTGGCGTGAGGGCGCTGCGGGAGCGGCTGCCCGCGGTCTCCTTCCCGCTGGGGCCTCGGCAGGAGCCGGTGCCGGAGCAGCGCTGGCTCGTCCCGGTTCGTGTCGGTAGCCCGGAGGTGGCTGCGCTGTGCCCGGGGCTGGGCGGGCAAATTCCCGGCGCCAGAGGTTTGTGTGGCCAAAGGAGCCCGAGGAGCGGTGTGAGAGTGACTTTATTGCTGCCCAAAGGGAGAGGCCGTGGGGCATTTGCCGTGCGCTCTCTCCAGCTGCTGGAGGACGCGGCCTCGTTTTTGTCCTGATTTTCCCGGCCGCGTGTCCCTGTCCCTTTCCCCACTGGCGGAGGTGCTTGGAAGGTTCAGACTTCCCCATCTGCCTCCTGCATGTCCCGGTTAATATGTACCCACCACTTTTGTAGAACATCCGATATTGATGGCTCTGTTAAGTCTTTGCTCTTCTGGAAGTTCAGGAATTTAGCGGGACTTTGTCAGAGCAGCGGTCCTTGCCAATTGGTAACATTTTCTGAAACTGATGCTTTCTCCCATTGCTTCTTTATGTGCAAGTCCCTGGCCCTATCTGCAAGCAGATTCACTCATTGACTCTGTTTTTTCTTCCTGGGTGTTCTTTGATTTTGGGATTGCTCTCAGTGCCCTCATTCGCTGTCCTTTTGTAGCCGTTTGTGGCTCAGGAGGCCTGGCTGCCCCCTGCATCCCCTTGCTCAGCTGCTGAATGAGCTGCACTCAGCAAGGTGTGTGCATGGTGAAAAGATGAGAGTTGCTGTAGCACATGAGAGGAGAAACTGCATTCGTTTAACCCATGGTCTGCCAGGGAACCACAAAAAGTTGCCCGTTCCCATCATTTCCACATTTGGACTGGTACATGAGCTCTTTTCTTATATCTTTTGTTATCTGTTTCTCCACTTTTCCTCTGTGACCTATTTGCCAACAGCAGTTTGAGTCATTTAATTTTCCACAAACTCTGCCTCCTTTTTCAGCTAAAAGATAATCTGACCCCATCCCATGGTGAAATGTTGTGTTCCTCATCTCGGTGGATTGATTGTGAAGAAAGTCAGGAACTGGAGCTGTCTGGTTGGGTATTATTTTAAGGACATCCTGTAATGTAATTATGCCATGGAAATAATAAATGGTTTCTCTGGTACCTGATATGAATTTGTTAGGGTTCCCCGGGGCTGGCCCATGGTGTTGCAGGATTTGTTCTGGTGGCCATTCATCTTTTCCCCATTTTTGGGTGCTCCCTCAAGCCAGGGTTGCATCAATTTTGGGCTTTTCTCTAATTAAATCAGCACATACTTGGATTCCCAACTGATTTCCCTTAACTTGGGGTAGCAAAAAAACCCCCAGTGCTCCAATTCACTCTGGATAACATAGAAAGTGATGTCACGATCCGCAAGGTGGGATTCGTGATGTGGTTCTTTTAGCCGGTCTTAGAGTACAAAAGATTATCAGCAAACCAAGGACTTAAACAAGAAAACACAGTTTATTGAGTGCTCATCAGCACTAATATGTGATAGAGGGAAAGAAAAGAGAAAGCAAAGCATAAGGAAAAGAGAGTAAGGGGATTATAGCTACCAACGTCGAAGTCCACTCAGCCGTCCAACGACGCAGAGTCTTCTGTCCGTTGGGGAGATCTCAAAGGAAGGTAAGTTTGGGGTATAATTTTATAGTCTTTTGCAAAGCGAGGGGCGCAGGGCCAAAGCCAGATGAGATTGATGATCATTGTGATGAAATTCCATTGCGCAGGGAGCAGGTGTAGGGTACAGAGCGATCCATGTCTTGCAAGTCTTTGCTCACCAGCAGGAACAGGGACAAGGTGTTGTGGAAAACCCATTGCACCGGGTACCACGCACAAACATCTGCTCACCAGCAGGAATGAGAGCCATGAGTCGTGGAAAACCCGTTACGCAGGTTACCAAGCCTCTGCTCACCAGCAGGAACGAGGGCAGTGTACCGTGCAACCACCTGCAAACAATCACTGAGCAAACATCCATCTCAGCTAGGCCCAAACCCCCAAACCAAGTCCCTTGTGATATTCAGGGTCTCAGTCTCTGTCCTTGAGACGGTTGTGAGACAGATGAGGGAATCTTCGGACCGTCTCTTACACCACCCCGTGGCTCACAATCGTCGAGGTCTTTCTGAACGATGTTGTAGTGCTGCTGCAGAATTCTTCTCTGAAGTCTTCAGGACTCGTTACAGTTGGTAGTATATCCCAGAAAAAACAGAGACAGGTAGTAGGGAAAAGATAAGGGACAGAAAAAGGAAAAAGAGAAAACAAAAACAATAAAAAAAAAAAATCAATATATTGATTTCAAAGAAAAACCATTCCATATATATCAACTAAAACTTACAGATTGGTTTCTTATCTTAAAACAAACAATAAATTATATTCTAAAATACACCATGATAAAATGATTAACCTCCTAGTCACAATGTCAAATTATTTATTGTAGTGCCTGCATAATTCATCGAGTGTCGATAACCTTAGGGGTATCAGCAACATGTAAAGTACCAATCATATTGTGTGCATCCATTATGGCAGTCAATTGTGTCAACCGCTTCATCATTCTCCAATTCAGGATGTACAAAATTGCTGATAGAACAAAACCAAGTAAAACTAAAATCAAGAGGACGATGATGGGATGACACAATTTGTTCAAAACACCTGTAGCAGTTGGTGACCACCCAAAAAGAGTGTCCCACCACTTGTGTTCAGCATCTTTCCTTACTCTTTCCAGAACACGGTGTATTCCTTTCACATTGTGGTGAACCGTAACTAAGGTCTTTTGTCCATCCTTTTTGATCTTTTCCAAAATTTCGATTAAATCCTGGTGAAGCAACAATTGCCTTACCAGAGTAAAGTTCATTCCAATCGGAGCAGGCACTAAACGATGAATCAAAGTGTAATTATACTGCAAAAGATAATATGAAGTAACTGGAGCTAAATAAGAAAAGTCACAACCTATAATCTCAGTAAAATTACATACACAAAAATTTGAATGATTCTTAGTATCCACTACTATGTTTTCTACAAGCATACTATCACAAGCAGTTCTCAAGCATACACATCCATTGCCTACATACACAAGCACTGTTTCAGAAGTGTCATTAGGATGGATTTCAAAATGACAGATATTCTGTTCTGTGTCTAAACAAATGTCTTGAGCTTTGATTGCATTACTTTCACAGATAAACCCTTGTTGTTCCCGGACAATACAATTTTCCAAACCAACAGTTTGCCATTTCCCACCAATCTGACGGGCCCATTCCCTATGCTCTAAAGGATAGAGAACAGCTCCGTCATGATTCAGCCCCAATGCAATGATAGGAAAGATTGAATGTACTGAAGCATTACGTATTGTCAACACAAAAGCTGTGGCTGTGTTTGTGATGGGATCGTAGGTAAAATTTACCAAATTCCACCAAGATTGAAATTCTTTTTCAAAATCATTGGCATTGTCCCAGACTATTTTCCGAATCTCAGTGGGAAAGGTGCCTTCTTCACCCTCTCTGATAATTGATGCAGCAACTGACTGCATCCACAACTGGGCTTGAATACAGCTAAGAGCCAGAGAAACATTGTTTTGGGTAGCACTGAGTGCATCAATTATTAATTTGTGATCATCTACATTTACCCTTTCCCAATTTGGTAATATGTTTGATAGCAACCACTGTTGGGTTCCCAAAGCAGTTAAAGATGACCTCAGTGGTTGTTGTATTTTGGTCAAATCTTTAGTTGCAACAGCCAATTTATTCATCAATACTTCTGAATCAATACTATTCAAAATTCCTAGTCCTGATCCCACGACACCGGTTATATCTCTTGTCATCCGTTTGTGAAAAGGATTTCGCTTTCGCAACCAGGTTGTCCACCCCTCAAAGGAAGTTTGTAAAAAAGGTGAACAAGCTGGCTGAATCTCTGAGACATTGTTTTGCATTAGTAATTTAACCTGTTTGATAGACCATGCTGGATTAAATAGCATTTGTTGTTGGCCAGTTTTCCTGATTACATAGGGTCCAATTTCAGAAATTTTTGGAGTCAATCTAATTGGTGGTTGTGTGGTAGGTAGTACAACCTGAACATTAAGCTCTCCCCAATATTTGGTATTGTTTTTACCGCACACGACTTTGGAGGACAATTGTACAGCCGTTAAATTCAGCCAACAATCTTGATTCCGAGTTTCACAAGATATAACCTGGCCACGAGATCCGGCAACTTGACTGTGTACAGGCTCAGTATGGGATCTGGTACTCAGTCTGCAGCGTATTGAAACATCATCACCTTGAGTTAACAGAAAAGAAGGGAAAACGTTAGTTTTACCATTCAGCACAAAAGGGGTATTTACACCATGGTATGTGATTATCACACTTAATATAGGCCTTGTTACAGCATTTATTTTAAATCTGTGAATTAAACCTGTAAATCCTGTTTGCCAAGTGCAGGTCACGTAAACTGGTCTGGTTAAGGTAAAATTGTACCAGCAGTCAGTGGGTTCATTTCTACAGAGCTTCGTGCTTTCGACATTGTTGGTGCTCGGATCTAGTGTGTAGTTTCCAATGTTCTTCTGACGGCAACACAATATGAGGGGATCATATTTGTCGCATTTCCAATCTTCTGTGGAACAAAGTTCTGCTGAAATATTAGGGTGCAAACTGCTTGTTAAATTCGGTTCAAGAAGGTTTCCGGCAATTGTAATGGTGGAGGCTTTTTCATAACGAGATTTTTCTATTTTCCTACATCCTATCTTAATTTCCTCCCCAATTGCTCCTGTTAGTATTCTAACCCAATCCTTTTGATCCCACTCCCAGTCACCCGGGCAGTACATTTCAGAGTTATGCAGTACTACAATTGCTAGATTTCGCTGATGGTCTCCAGGGTGATGTCCTATGGCATAGTTGCTGGTGACTGCTTCGGACCATGGCCACTCAGTCGAGTTTTGGCCATGATATTGCGGCAGGATGAAAAGAAGGATTAGTAGTGTTATCATGGCTTATTCAATTTTCATGTCCCTCGGAGTTCTTCTGTGAAAGTAAAAGAAACAACAGATTCTGCCACATTGGGGCAGGAGATTAAAATGAAGGAATTATCCAGCGTGTGTTTATCCGATGCTCCTTCCCCAGGGCATCAGATGCTACCCACGCATACTTGTTCAAGGGAACTTTCAGTATCAGTGGCACTTCCCCTACTGTGGGGAGGTCCACCAAAACCGGCTGACCAGGGTAGTGTGCTGGATTCTTAGAATCGTTTGGCCCCCATGGTGCAGGGATGATGTTAGGAGCTTTTGGGCAAAAGGCAGTGATTTTGGGACACCCATTCACCCCCCATCTATCATTTATAGTTTTGACAGCTTTCCATAATCGAACATCCCAATTCCCTTCATGTGGTTTCAGGAGTCGCTTAAGGAGACCATTGGTTCTTTCTACAATCCCATTAGCTTGAGGGTAGTAAGGGGTGTGAAAGGTCCATTTAATTCCCTCATCCTTTGCCCAATCTTGCACAACTTTAGCAGTGAAGTGAGAACCATTATCAGATTGAATCTCTTGTGGTTTTGGAAAAGTTCCAAACCATCCCTGCAAAGCCTTAACAGTGTTGTCACCAGTGGCTCTGTTAAAAGCATCAGCCTGAACTAACCCGGACACAATTTCTACCCCTACCAGCACAAAGTGTTTACCTCTTGACTGTTTGAAAGGGCCGATATAATCAACTTGCCATGCATCCCAAAGTCCTTTGCCTGTTCTTAAATGCAAAGGGTCATCTTTCAGAGGGTGTCTTTCCAGCCGCTTGCGGCATTGCTCACAGGCTGATATACATGTTTTGCACATTTCTCTGGTAACGGGCCACCCTCGAGCAAAAGCTTCTTTATACAGATCCTTTACACCTGTGTGTTGTCTTTTTACATGCAGCCACTCTAATAAGTGATCCCAGTCATCTGTAACAAGTTCCTCCTTTAGAGGACTTATTCTTGCCAGTTCATCAACTGCATTGTTCAGGTTACCAGCTAAATCTCCTTTTGTTTGATGTGAAGCCACCCAACCTACAGCAAAATTTCCTTGGGTTGCAATATTTAAAATTTCTTGCCATTTTTCCTTTTGCCATACTGGAATCCTATTTACTTCCCAATCATTTTGTTGCCAAAAAGAGAGCCACTCTGTGCATCCCTTAAACACAGCATAGGAGTCAGTGTAAATATAAACTACAGAGGTATTCTGTGCCTCTCGTTTGAAAACGCTCCAAACAGCTATTAATTCACCCACTTGAGCACTGCCTTCTCCTTCAGTAACTATTTGTTCACCTGAGGAAGTGTGGAGAGCTACTGCCCGGTACTTCCATACCTTCCCTTCTCGCTTGGCAGAAGCATCAGTGAACCAAGAGTTTGTTGATTTTTCGGGGGAGAAAGGAGGGGCTACCTTAATTACAGAAACAGGGTTTTCGTGGCCATCAGCCAAGCTCTCGGTTTCTTGTATGGCCAGATTTTTTATCGCTCCTTCAGTTATTGAAAAGATGTTACAGTAATGTTCGATCTGGGCATACCATTTTCTTACTGAAGCCCTCTGTGCCACCCCGTCAGGGGGGGGAGTCCCAGTAGTAACTGTTTTTATAACTTTAAAAGGGCCTCTCAGCACTATGGGTTGTTGTCGTGTAATTCTCTCCACTTCTATGAGAGCTATGCTGACCACAAACAGTCCCTTTTCCCAAGTGGTGTATCTCTTCTCAGCATCTTTAAAGCCACGGGAGAAAAACCCAACAGGTCTTGTAGGGCCTTCTGGACCCCGTTGCCATATGTGAACTGACAGTGCTGAAGCAGCAAACCCCCATTCTACTTGGAAAGGATCTGTGGGATGTATGGGACCCAGTGCTTGATAGGCTATTGCTTCAAAGATTAACAATTGCAATGCCTCTTCTTGGGAAGGGGTCCATTCCCATTTCACCCCTTTTCTTAACAAATCATAAAGGGGTCTGGCAATTATTGAAAAATCTGGGATGTGTTTTCTCCAAAACACTAACAAGCCTAAAGCTTGTTGAAGTTCTTTCTTGGATTCAGGCATTTTAATCTGATCTAGAGTGGTTAGGGTATCAGGTGGGATACATGTCATACCTCCCTTCCACCAGATTCCCAAAAACTTCACTTCTTGTGATGGTTTCTGAATTTTTTCTGAGGGGATTTGTAGGTCAAGGCTTTCTAGGTGAGATATTATTTTTTGCTGAACCTCCCCCACTACTTCCTTTTCCTCTCCCCCCACAAGAATGTCATCAATGTATTGATAAACAGCTATATCCTCAGGTTTGGATATTTTTTCTAATTCTTGTGCCAAAGCATGGTGTGCTAAGGTGGGAGAGTGTTTGTACCCTTGTGGTAATCTGGTGAAGGTGTATTGCTGACCATCCCAAGTAAAAGCAAAACGGTCCATGTCCTCTGGCTGTATAGGTATCATAAAGAACATGTCTTTGACATCTATAGTTGCCATGAATGGGTGAGCTTTTTCTTGAATTGATATTATTAATTCAGCTAAATTTGGAACCGCTGCAGTGAGGGGATCTGTGTTGGCATTTAGCCTGCGAAAGTCAATGGTAAGTCTCCATTTTCCATTAGGTTTCCGCACTGGCCACACTGGAGAGTTAAAAGGGGAATGAGTGTTAACTATTACCCCTTGATCTCGTAAATCCTGAATTACAGTTTTGATGCCTTCCTTGGCACCAGAAGGGAGAGGATATTGTTTAACGTTAGTGATTTTGCTGTGTGGCAGGGAAGGTGCCATTTGGAGCAAGTTAATGTTAAGACGTGATGTGCCAAAAGACCACAATAGGCCGTCCTGATCTTCCCACTGCCTTCCAGCCAGAACATCCATGCCTAACAAATCATTTGGGATATCTCCAAGCACTACTTTGATAGTTAATTGTTCTTTCTCTCCAGGTAATAAAATTTTTACAAAAGCTATTTTCATAGCTTCTGAAGTTCCCAAAGCATTCAGGACACAGTATCTTTTCTTTACTGGAACAATTCCACATTTTTGGGCAGTTGCATTTGTTAATGCAGAAATTTGGGCTCCAGTGTCTATTACAAAAGTGACCAGTGTTCGCTTGGGACCAACTATTGCTGTTATTAATAAATCTCCAGTTTGTCGATTGCGGGTGAGCTGTCTAAGATATATCCAATTGCCCCCCCCATCTCTATGCTCACCTTCAATTAGAGACGGGGGTTCAAGTTTCCCTGCTTTTGAAAATGTTTCAATTCCATTGCTAAACTTTGGGGTTGTTTCTGCTCCCTATCCAGAGCTTGGGAGTGATTTTGCTTTGACCCACTGCTCAGAAACTGTGATTGTTTCTGTTCACTATCCAGAACCTGTGAGTGATGTTGCTTTGGCCCACTACCCAGATATTGTGCATAAGGTTGTGTTGGCTCACTGCCTGGAGTAGGCTGAGGGGAAGGTGGAGCGCTTGGTACAATGGGGCTGGATTCCTGCCACCGAGAAACCAGTTTACTTAATTTTTCAAATGGTAGGTTATCCATTAACCCCTTTGGTATCCCCTTTTTCAGCCCCAAGTTCCACCAATACTGTCGGCTAGAAATTTGCCCACCCTTTTCTGTTTTCATGTTAGGAGGGGCAATGTGCCTAACACCCTTTGTTCTTTCTAGCTTTTCCTCTGGGGTTTTTACAGGACCATATTTCCTGTTATAGTTTAGTAACTCTTCTGCAACTTCACTCCATGTCCAAATTTTGTGATTTCCAGCAGCTAAATTGAGTTGTGAGTTTGTATGTGGTGAAGGATTCGTGTACGGAGAAAACCCAGGATCAACAGATCTACTTTTGTTATTTGGGTTTTCCAGAAGCCTGTCCAGTCTTTCTATTGGGCTTATGGCAGCTATCATTTTCTGGAGAAGGATAGCAGTGGGTTTAAGCGATTCTGGAAGGCCACGAATTAAAGGAGTCATAATTTCAGCCTTCACGGGTAGCAACATTGGTGATTCAGAACCAACAATTAATTTTCTTTCATGAATCAGTTGTAGACAAGCTGCCTTATGAATGTTTTCTAGAATTTGGTCTGGGGAGCCGGTTAGAGCTACAGGATCTCCCCTTTCCAGGGGGTTAAGTCCCCCTGCCCAATATGCAGCTCGCTGTGTTAGGGACCATGGGTTGCGGTTATCTCCTGTTGTTAAGAAAACACCATGTCCCCAATAACCACTTGCTTCCTGTTCAGATAATCGAATTTGATCTCCCCCTGTGAGAGACACTCGAAATACGTATTCTGTCTCTGACTCGTGAGGGAGACGCCCATACTCCTTTTTTAACTTAGCCAATTCAGTAGCAGTGTACGGGATTTCTTTAGTGGTTATATGTGGATCAAGATCTTCATCATTGATATAGTTATATTCTGTTTTAATCAAAGGTCTTATTTGGGAGCAACAGTTTTCACCACAATTTTTTACCAAATGTAATTCTGCTTGAGGATATATGTGATTTATCTGAGGAGTTTCTTTTTCCAACGACTCCTTAAAGGAATCAGTAGACTGTGAATTTTTGGCACACTCCTCACTCAGAGCAGTTCGTAAGAAATGAATTTCATTTTGCAAACTTTCAACTAAATTTTGTAGGGATTGTATAATTACATTCTCTTCCTGCCTTCGTCTCGTGCGAGCCTCTACAGCCGACGTAAGGCAAGCTCCCAGTACAGAACAAATTATGGTTTTATTACGGCCAAATTTGAACTTTGCCTCATGTTGCAGGGAGCAAATTCTATCAGTTACATTTTCCAGGTTAAACCAATTATTTTGAGCCCATTCTTCCCCAGCTGGGGAGGGCTTAGCATTGTGTTTTGCTAACAAAGCAATGAATGCAGCTTTATCTTTTATACTAGAGTTTTCAGAGTGTTCACTCATGTTTGTGTGTGTGAAGGGTTCAGTACCACTACAGGGAGGTAAGACTTAAGTTACGCACAGACACAGCCTTTGCCACGTCACCCTTCGCGTCCCTGTATCGATGAAGAGACAAAATCTGCTTGGGAGGCACCCCTTTATGTTAAAATTCAAGTTGTCTCTTTACTACACCAAGCAGTCAAAATTCATCAAAAACACATAACAGTACACAGAACCACTACAGGGAGGTAAAACTCAGTCACACTACATCAGACGCAGCCAACGCTGCGTTCCCCCCTGTCATGGGTGGAGAGACCAAATCTGCTTGGGAGGCACACCTTTATGTTAAAATTCAGACTCTCCGCTACACCAAGCAGTCAAAATATAAAAAACCAGTAAGTCCCACCTTTTGTACTCAAAGATCCCGTGTAAAATTCTGAAGACAGAGCCCTCAAATGAGTGTAGGGGTGCTTTTCACCTGGGCGTGTGCAGTTTGCGAGAAATTCGAGTCGCCTCCCTTGCTTTCTAGACACTGCTCACCAGTGTGGCAGGCTAGGTGCGGCTGAAGCGAAACGTCCTTCCCCTGATACAGACTGCACAACAACCTGCAACCCCTTCTGTCTCTCAGAATCCTGTCCGTGACGCCAATTTATGTCACGATCCGCAAGGTGGGATTCGTGATGTGGTTCTTTTAGCCGGTCTTAGAGTACAAAAGATTATCAGCAAACCAAGGACTTAAACAAGAAAACACAGTTTATTGAGTGCTCATCAGCACTAATATGCGATAGAGGGAAAGAGAAGAGAAAGCAAGGCATAAGGAAAAGAGAGTAAGGGGATTATAGCTACCAACGTCGAAGTCCACTCAGCCATCCAACGACGCAGAGTCTTCTGTCCGTTGGGGAGATCTCAAAGGAAGGTGAGTTTGGGGTATAATTTTATAGTCTTTTGCAAAGCGAGGGGCGCAGGGCCAAAACCAGAGGAGATTGATGATCATTGTGATGAAATTCCATTGTGCAGGGAGCAGGTGTAGGGTACAGAGCGATCCATGTCTTGCAAGTCTTTGCTCACCAGCAGGAACAGGGACAAGGTGTTGTGGAAAACCCATTGCACCGGGTACCACGCACAAGCCTCTGCTCACCAGCAGGAATGAGAGCCATGAGTCGTGGAAAACCTGTTGTGCAGGTTACCAAGCCTCTGCTCACCAGCAGGAACGAGAGCAGTGTACCGTGCAACCTCCTGCAAACAATCACTGAGCAAACATCCATCTCAGCTAGGCCCAAACCCCCAAACCAAGTCCCTTGTGATATTCAGGGTCTCAGTCTCTGTCCTTGAGACGGTTGTGAGACAGATGAGGGAATCTTCGGGCCGTCTCTTATAACCCCACATCCCAAATCCCAACCCCAACCCATCCCATCCCATCTCTGCTGGACATCAAGACCCCCTTCCCAAGACCAATTTCCCTCATTTCACACCTCCCAAACTCCATCTCACCCAATACCCATCTCAGCCCTCCTGATTTGCATCCCATTTTGCCCAATCCCCTTCCAACCCCATTCCACCTGATGCCTTTAGAAGGCTGACCTAGAACAGAGGCTGGACAGAGTTAAGTATAAAGTTTATTAAAAGGCCTTAAAGGATACAACTTGTGCCTGGCCAACAAGATACAACAAGAGCCTGGCCAGGGCTACACCCAAGATGGACCAAAAACAAATGTCACACAAATGGACAACTGATCACAAGGTCGCATATTTTTAGAAGTTTAGGTCCATCTCTGTATTTCGGTTCATGGTCCAATTAGAGCTTCAGATGATGAAGTCCCATCCTTCCTGTTTTCTCTCTTCAGTCCACACTTGTTCATACTTTTCGACATGGAACTTATAATGACTGTCCTTGGTATCAAGCTAGTAAAGGAATTGTTTTGTCTACCTACTCTGTGAAGAGAGCTAACTAACACTTAATAGGAAGTTCAAAGCTACAAACTCAGGCAGTGCAGAATTTGAAAAATATGAAAGCTAAAACTTAAGGCAACACACCCTGCAGGACAGTGGAATCCAGCAATTTTGGGTGGGATTGAGTAGATTTCAATGGCACTGAGTAGTTTTGAGGTGACAGATAGAATTTGCTCATCTCCTTGCGTGCCAAGAGATGAAGACAAATATACCAAATACCCCCAAAACCCTCCCCATTACCTCCCTGAATACCAGATTCCCTTCAAGCACTAGTAAAAGAGATGTTTTAGATGCCTTTGATGAATCTGTAGACTTTTACCCCAATTTTGTCTGTTTTAAATAGATGAAGATGAATCAAAAGAAAATTGGGGCCAAATCAAAATGACCACCAGCTCAGTGTCTTCCCAACACAGATCACTGGGAACGTGGGTCATCAGGCTCTGCCCAACGTGGGTCCTCTGATGGGGGATGGAGCTGGAGCAGCGCATGGACACCTTCCTGCACTTGGGGCACTCGCAGGGCTTCCCTTACCGGTGCCTCCGTTGGTGTCTGGTCAAGTTAGAGCTGTGGCTGAAGCTCTTCCCACACTGGGGACACTCATAGGGCCTCTCCCCAGTGTGGATACGCCGGTGCCTGATGAGGGTGGAGTTGTGCTTGAAGCCCTTCCTGCAGTCATGGCAGCGGAAGGGCCTCTCATCTGTGTGAATCAGCTGGTGCTCGAGGAGGCTGGAGCTGGTCTGAAACCTCTTCCCACACTGGAGACACTCATAGGGCCTCTCCCCAGTGTGGATCATCTGGTGGATGGTCAGTTTGGACCTCCAGCTGTAGGTCATCCCACATTCCTCACACTCATAGGGACGTTCCCCAGTGTGAGTCCTCTGGTGGATGGTCAGGCTGGAGCTGTGGCTGAAGCTCTTCCCACATTCCCCACACTCATAGGGCCTCTCCCCAGTGTGGATGCGCCGGTGCCTGATGAGGTGGGAGTTTTGCTTGAAGCCCTCCCCACAGTCAGGGCAGCGGAAGGGCTTCTCATCTGTGTGAATCTGCTGGTGCCTGAGGAGATTGGAGCTGCTGTGAAACCTCTTCCCACACTCGGGACACTCATAGGGCCTCTCCCCAGTGTGGATGCGCTGGTGGATGATGAGTTGAGAGTTGAAGCTGAAGCCCTTCCCACATTCCCCACACTCATAGGCCCATTCCCCAGTGTGGATCATCTGGTGGTGGATCAGGCTGTTGCTGTGGCTGAAGCTCTTCCCACACTCCAAGCACTTGTAGCGCTTCTCCCCATCCTGAAGCTGCTCATGGACCACCAGCTCAGAGCCCTGGCTGGATCTCTGGCCGCCTTCCCGGCACAGGGTGGGTCTTTCCTCCTCAGAGCACCCTGGGATGGGTTTGGAGCCCCTCCTCCTGCAGGATCTCTGGGGCTTTTCCTCCCCGTTGGATTCCTGCATTGTGGAGCTGCTCAAAACGGCCTCTTCCACGAGGTCCTGCCGTGGGGATTTGTCCTCTCTGGTCTCCATCCTCAGCTCCTTGTCTGGGGGAGGAAGGACAAGGAGAGGATGGGATTTGCCTCCGTGCCAGAGGGAAGGGGAAGGAGATCCCCCCAGTGCGTCCCCGGCAGGACGGCGTCGGCAGCGGGGTTGTCCTGCAGCCGGGGGCCAGGCTGGGCTGGGAGATGGAGCAGGAGAGAGGGGGAAAGGGGCAGTGACTTCCTCCTCACCTGCCTGGGTGTCCTGGGACGTCTTCCTCTTCCTCACAGCCTCCTCCTCCATCCGGCCAAGGTTTGGGAATGGGAAATCCTGGTTTGGGGAAAAATACAATTCATGAGCACATTGGAATAGGGGGTTCCTCCTGCCCAAGGCCCTCTCTAGAAGTCACAGGGCACCTTGTGCCCATATAAACCTCCTAAACACCAAGATTCAGTCCTGAAAATGCCTCCCAGGAGTTCCCCATCTCTGGTCTCTCCCCTTTGCTGTTCATGGGTTCCCCCCTGTTCCAGCTGCTGGGGGTCACGCTTGTACTGTGGGTCCCCCATCTACTCGGTCCCTGCCCTCCCCTTGCTTCTGAGAGTGCCAGGAATCCAAAAAGTTCCTCTCATTTTTGTCTCAACATTTAGGGATGTTGGAGGTTTTTGGGGTCCCAGGGTCCCTTCTCCCCTTATTCTCTTCTTGGGGGTGCAGGTGGTCCATGGAGACCCCCCTGACCCCTCTCCAGGCTGTTGAGGGTCTTGTGAATTGCGGCGCTCCCCTTCTCTGGGGGTCCTGGGGGACACAGGGCTCTGCTCCTCCAGGCTGCCTCTGCCAGCAGCTGCCACCAGGACCCCCCAAGTGGCATTTTCTGCTCAGCTTTGGAGTTCTTCATTCGCTGAACATTCTCCCCAAAAACCCAACCCAGGGACCCCCCAGGATATCTGGGCCGAGCTCCCCCTCCCTGGTCATTGCTGGGATGGGGGGGTGATGATCCCATGGGTGGGGGACTGTGAATTTGGGGAATGCTGGACTGGGATATACTGGGTGTGACTGAGATAATACTGGGATAACAAGCACCTGACTGGGGTTACTGGGAGTGTCTGGGAATGGCTATGGACATGCTGAGAGCAACTGGGATATACTGGAAACACACTGGGAACAACGGGAACCATGCTGGGGACAACTGAAAGCAACTGGGCGTGACTGGGACCATGCTGGGAGGGGATGGGACTATACTTGGAGCTACTGGGTGCAACTGGGATCACACTGGGAGAAACAGGGAGCAACTGGAACCACGCTGAGGGCAACTGGGATCTAACTGGGATCACAGTGGAAGCAGCTGGGCCATGCTGGGCAAGACTGGGACCATACTGGCAGCAACTGGGACTGCACTCAGAGTGACTGGGAGTGGCTGGGAGCAACTGGGAACAGCTGGAACGACACTGGAGGCAACTGGGAGTGAGTGGGACCATGCTGAGATGGACTGGGACTATTCCAGGGACAACTGGGATCACACTGGTAGCAACTGGGAAGAATTGCAACTATTCTGGGATCACACTCAACTGGGATCATACTGGGATCACAGTGGGAGCAGCTGGGTCCCTGCTGGCTGAGACTGGGATCCCACTGAGGGTGACTGGAATCATACTGGGATTGACTGGGAGTGGCTGGGAACAACTGGGATCATGCTGAGAGCAACTGGGAAGAGCTGGGAATGACTGGGAGCGTGCTGGGGCTGACTGGGATATACTGGGAGAGACAGGGAGTCCCAGGGATCACACTGGAGGCTACTGGGGTCACACTGGCACTGCCAGGGAGCAACTGGGGGCCACTGGCCTCATACTGGGAGTGACTGAGATCAGACTGGGAGTGACTGGGATCAGACTGGGAGTTACTGGGATGATACTGAGAGTGTAAAGGAAACTGGAAAATTGGGGAAAAAATGGGAAAAAAAGCAGGATCAATAAAAGGAAAATAGAAGGGAAAAATCAGGGGAAAAAAATAGAAAAAACCAGGATGAAATAAAAAAAAAAAAAAGGGAAAATCAGGAAAAATTTGGGAAAAAAAGAGAAAAGTCAAGGAAGAAATGGGAAAAATTGGGGAAAAAATCAGGAAAAGAAAGTGGAAAAAATCTTGAAAAAAATCAGGAAAAATGGGGAAAAAAATCAGGACAAAATAGGAAAAGAAGGAAAAATCAGGAAGAATTGGAAAAAAACCTGAGAAAATCAGGAGAAAAACTGGGAAAGAACTTGGAAAAACCAGGAAAATAAAGAGGCATAAAATCTAAAAATAGTAGAAAAATAATGGGAAAAAAATTCGGAAAAAATCAGGGAAAACTCAGGGAAATTTGAGAAGAAATTGGGAAAAAGCTAGAAAAAAAATGGGAAAGGAAGATAGAAAAATCAGGAAAAAATAGGAAAGGCATGGAAAAAAAAAAGTGAAAAAATGGGAAAAATCAGGGAAATATCAGGAAAAGAAAGCCAAAAAGACCCTGGGAAAAATCAGGCGAAATCAAGAAAAAATTCGGAAAAAAAATTGAAAAATCAAGGAAAAAACAAAAATGTTTGAGAAAGCTTGCAAAAAAATCAGAAAAAAAAAAAGTGAAAAAAAAGAAAGATCAGGGGAATATCAGGGAAAAAAAAACAGGAAAAGGATTAAAAAAATCTGTAAAAAATCAGAAAAAAATAATGAAAAATTTCAGGAAGAAAATGGGGAAAGCCAGAAAAAATTGGGAAAGGAAAAAGGATAAATCGGGAAAAAAATTGGAAAAGAATTGGGAAAAAATGGGTAAAATCAAGAAAAGAGAGAAAAAAGAAACCTGGGAAAAAAACAGGAAAAATCAGTAAAAAAATTAGGAAATACAGGGAAAAATCAGGGAAAAATGGGGGGAAATCAGGAAAAGAAATGGTGGAAAAAATTGGGAAAAATCAGAGAAAAAAAAATCAAGGGAAAAATGAGGAAAAAAACCTGGGGGACAAAACCTGGGAAAATGTTAAAAAAATTGGGAAAAAGCCAGGAAATATTTAGGAAATGAACAAGCATAATTTAGGAAAAATTTGGAAAAAATGGGGAAATATTGGGACAGATCAGAGGGAAAAATCAGGAAAAAAAATGTGAAAAATGAGAGAAAAATCAGGAAAAGAAAAAGGGAATAAAACCTGAAAAAAATCAGAAAAAAATTGAAAAAATTGGGGGAAAATCAGGGAAAAAATTGGGAAAAATCAGTGAAAAAATGGGAAAAACCAGAAAAATCAGGGAAAAATTTGAGAAAAACTTGGGGAAAAGATAAAAAAATTTGGGAAAAGAAGAGAGAAATATCGGGGAAAATCAGGAAAATTTGATAAAAAACTGGAAAAAAATGGGAAAATTTGGGAGAAAAAGGAGGGAAAAAATCAGAAAAAAAGCAGGGGAAAATTAGGAAAAAACTAGTAAAAAACTGAAAAAAATGGGGGAAAAAAAGAATGAAAAAATTGGAAAAAATATTGGGAAAAAAACTGGAAAAATCTGGGACAAAATGAGGAAAAGAAAGAGGAAAATAATCTGGAAGAATCAGGATAAAATGGGGATAAAAAATGGGAAAAAAATAGGAAAAATCAGGAAAAAACCAGGATTAAATCCCCCTATCCCATTTTTCCATGGAATTTTAGGAATTGCCTACCTGGGAGATCGTAGAATAATTTCCAGACCTGAGAATCCAGGGACTGGGGAGAGGTGGAATTGCGGATGAGCTGCTCCAGGTTTTTTGGAAGACTGATGGCTTGGTCCTCTTCCAGCTTCCAGAACATTGGGATGAATCCCACACCTCCTTCTGGCTGGAAATCATGGAAAAATCATGGAAAAATCATGGGAAAGCTGTGATTTAAATTCATGGAATTTTGCCACCGAAGCACCTTTTTCCCACCAAAACTTCTATTTTTTTTACCCCAAATTTCAATTTTTGGGATAATTAAATGGGGAAGATAGGGGGAAATGGGGAAAAATAGGATAAAAATGGAGGAAGAATGGGGAAAAGTTAGGGAAAACTACAAAAATATAGGGGAAAAGTGAGAAAAATGTCAGTAAAAATGTAGGAAAATGGGGAGAAATTGAGCCAAAATGGGGGGAAAAAATGGGAAAAATGGGAGAAAGGAATGGAAGAAAATTGGGATAAAATTGTGGAAAAGTAAGATAAAACCAGGATAAAAATGGGAGAGGGGGGAAATGGGGAAAACTGGGACAAAAATAGGAAAAAAAAGGTAAAGATGAGGCAAAAGTGGGGGAAAATTGGAAGAAATCGGGGAAAATAGGAGTAAAAATGGGGAAAAAACTGGGAGAAAATGGAGCAAAAATAGCATAAAATGGGGAAATAATAGATTAAAAATGGAAAAAATGGGAAAAATAGGAAAACATGGGGGAAGATTTGAGTAAAAATGGAGGAAAAATAGGAAAAAAAAAATGGGAAAAAATGAGGACAAATGAGATAAAAAAGGGGAAAATTGAGAGGAAAAGAAAAAAAATGGGGAAAAAATTAGGGAAAAATAAGAAATAGGATTAAAATAGGGGAAAATTATATGAAAATGAGATAAAAATTAGAAAAAATAGAGCAAAAATGGGAAAGAAATAGGATAAAAATGGGGAAAAATTGGATAAAAATGTGGAAAAATGGGATAAAATGGAGACAAATTGTACTCTAATAAGGAATGACTGGGAGTGATTTGGATTATCGTGGGGCGCAGAGGAAACTGGAGCCACACGTGGGGAGCAACTGGGCAATGCTGGGAGCAGCCACTGCCGGCACCGGGAGCCCCGAACCCCTTTCCCGGCCATGCCGGACCCGCATCCCCCCGGCCCCTTTGCCGGGGCTCTGCCGCCACCGCCACCGGGACCCCCCAAAAACACCTCCCGGGGACCCCCGGGGTCCCCCCGAGGGGCATCTGCGGCTCGGCTCTGGAGCCCTGCCATCCCCAAACATCCCCCCCAAAAACCCCAAAGCCAGGGAGCCCCGGGGTATTTGGGGCGAGCTCCCCCTCCCCGGGCACCTGCGGGATGGGGGGCGATGGTCCCGAAGGAGCTGCAGATGCAGAGAGCGGGGAGCGCAGGTGGAGCCTCCTCTGCCTGCTCCAGCTCTTCCTCCTCCTGCTCCTCCTCTTCCTCCTCCTCTGTCCCTCCTCTTCCTCCTCCTCTGTCCCTCCTCTGTCCCTGTGCGTGGTTCGGAGCCCTCGGGTGAGCGGGGCCGGGCCGGGACACGATGGGAAAGGGCTGGGTCCCCCCCAAACCGAGCTGGGGGCAGCGGAGCTTTGGGGGAACAATGGGAACGGGGCGGGACAGGGGAACAGGGGGAGGTGGGAGCACTGAGGGTCCCCCAGTTCACCCCAGGAGCCCCAAGCCCCGTCCCAGCCCCCCCAGTTCCCCCCGCAGCCCCGGCTGAGGGGGCTCAGCCCAGGAGCCGCCGTCGTTCGGGGCTCCCCCGAGTGCAGGAACGGGAGAGTTCCCGGCTCGGGGAGGCCCCAGCACAGGAGGGGATCTTGTCCCTCTTCCAGGGCCTTCCAGGGTCTTCAGGCCCCTCTCAAGAGGAGTTTTTCTCCTTTTCAGGTTTTTTGGGGGGATCCCACCACTACAGGGGTGTTTTTTCCTCCCCATTTTATGGTGTTTGTGCGGCCGCAGCCCCACAAGCCCCTTTTGAGGGGGATCATGACGGCTTTAAGTGACATTTTTAGGGGTGCCCCCACCCCAATCCCCTGTAGGGGATGTTTTGTCCCCCAGGATGAATTTTGGGGGTTCTCTCTACCATGGCCGCTTTAAGGGCCCCCGGTGTTGTCGGGTCCCACTGTAACTCCTCTTAAAAGGGCAACACCGCTCCCGTTGGTTCCGGCAGTGGAGCCCGGGAGGGGTTGGGGGTCCCGGGAGGGGTTTGGGGGTACCTGGGTGATGCCGATGGTGTCCATGGGGATCCCGTGCTCGGTATAAACCTTCATGAGGGGTTCCTGGGGGTTTTCAGAAGTTCTGGGTGTTTTTGGGGCCATGGTGGTTTTTGGGGGGTTCTCAAGGGGGTTCACAGGGGTCCTGATGAGGGAATTTGGGCGATCCCGGGGGTGGAATTTGGGATCTCAAGGTTGTTTTGGGGAACCTGCTGGTGATGGACATGGGGACCCCATGACAGGTATGAACCTTCTCAATGTCTGTATGGGGTTTTGCGGTTTTAGGGAGTTTTTGGAGCATCCAGGGCTGTGTTTGCGATCAGGGGAGGTTGGGGTGTCCCGGGGTCTTTGGGGGTTCTCGGCAGGTTTGGGGGTACCTGGGCAATGTGGGTGGCAGTGCTGGGGACCCCGTGCCGGGTTTGAACCTTCTCACTGCGCACGTGCAGCGTCAGCGTGTTCAGGGAGATCCTGGGGGGCCCGGGGGTCACCCCAAATCCCAGGGACCCCAAATGCTGAGGGACCCCCCGAACTGCCCTCACCGCTGGATCTGCTGCAGGCAGGGGGGCACCAGCACTCGGCCCCCACCCTCCACCATCACAGGGGGGCTGTGGAAGAAATCTGGGGGTGCACGGACAGGTCGGGTGGGACCCCCAAAGTCCTGGGGGAGGGGACACGGGGGGACTTCCAGGAATTCCCGGTGTGGGGGGATGAGGCGGGACCCAGGAAGAGTTTGGGGGGGCTGGGTGGGTCATGGGGGAACGCCCAGGAGTCTTGTGGGTGGTGGGGAGGGCAAAGAACAGGGCGATCCCCAGGATGGGCTTCTGGGGGAACTGGATTGGAGCTCCCATGGCAGTGGGATGGGGAGATCTGCCCATGGAATTCCATGGGAATAGCATGGCAGTGAGATTCGTCTACATAATTCCCATGGGAATGGGACAGCAGTGGGATCCATCCATGGAGATCTCACGGGAATGGGATGTCTGAGATCCATCCATGGAATTTCCATGGGAATTCCCACGTTCCCAAAATTTGCCCTCCTAAATCCCACATTTCCATTCCCATATTCCCATGGGAATTCTGCCCTCCCCACCTTTACACTCCAGCGCCTCCCGCCCATATCTGACATATTTCCGGAGACATTCCCTGCAGCTGTGAGCCAGGGAATTTGTTAATCCCTCAGCCTGGATCTCAGGGATCCCCATGGCGGTGCCACAGTTGCCATCGCAGCCCCACAGATCCCCCAGCCCCGGCTCCCCCCGCTCAGCCCCGCTCTGGCTGTGCCGCTGCTGCAGCATCTGCAGCTCCCCGCTGGCCCCGTGCCGGTGCCGCTCCTTGTGCCGGCCCTGGCTATCCCAATATCCCGGCCCTGGCTATCCCAATATCCCAGCTCTGGCTATCCCAATATCCCGGCCCTGGCTATCCCAATATCCCAGCCCTGGCTATCCCAATATCCCAGCCCTGGCTATCCCAAGATCCCAGCCCTGGCTATCCCAATATCCCAGCTCTGGCTATCCCAAGATCCCAGCTCTGGCTATCCCAATATCCCAGCCCTGGCTATCCCAATATCCCAGCCCTGGCTATCCCAATATCCCGGCCCTGGCTATCCCAATATCCCAGCCCTGGCTATCCCAAGATCCCAGCCCTGGCTATCCCAGTATCCCAGCTCTGGCTATCCCAAGATCCCAGCTCTGGCTATCCCAATATCCCAACCCTGGCTATCCCAATATCCCAGCCCTGGCTATCCCAATATCCCAGCTCTGGCTATCCCAAGATCCCAGCCCTGGCTATCCCAATATCCCAGCTCTGGCTATTCCAATATCCCAGCCCTGGCTATCCCAATATCCCGGCCCTGGCTATCCCAATATCCCGGCCCTGGCTATCCCAATATCCAGCCCTGGCTATCCCAATATCCCAGCTCTGGCTATCCCAATATCCCAGCCCTGGCTATCCCAAGATCCCAGCCCTGGCTATCCCAATATCCCAGCTCTGGCTATCCCAATATCCCAGCCCTGGCTATCCCAATATCCCAGCCCTGGCTATCCCAATATCCCAGCTCTGGCTATCCCAATATCCCAGCTCTGGCTATCCCAATATCCCAGCCCTGGCTATCCCAATATCCCAGCCCTGGCTATCCCAATATCCCAGCCCTGGCTATCCCAAGATCCTGGCTCGGCTCCGCCCGGCCCCGCTCGCTGCGGCGGCGCTGGAAGGGGATCCCAGCCAGGGACCCCATGGACATGGACTGCGGGAAGCCCGGGCCGGGCTCCGACAGCGCCGCGTGCAGGGAACGCAGGGAGAGGAGAACTGGGGGGACATTTGGAGATTCGGGATCGGGGGGGTCACGGCTGAAGGAAAGGGGGAACGGGGAGAGCTGGGAAGGGCATTTGGGGATGCCAGGAGTGACAAGAGGGGAGGCTAGGGCTGGCTAGATGTGGCATGGCTGGAGTTCAGGGCGTTCCTGTACCCAGGAAAGGGAGCTCCAAGGGTCCCCGCTGTCCCCATTGCCAGGACAGGGCAGGGAAAGCCGGGATGGCTGGGAATAGGGGTCCCGGGTGTCCTGAGCGCTGAGGAAAGGAGGGGCTCGGTGCTGGGAGAGGCAGGAATAGGGGTCCGGGGGTTAAATGGGTGAAGGAGAAGGGGGCTCTGGGGGCTGCGAGAGGCGGGATGGCCGGGAAAGGGGTGCAGGCGTTCCTGGTGCCGGATAAGGGGGTGCAGGGTGGGACCCACGGCCGGGAATGGGGGTTCGGTGGAATGGCGGCGGCCAGGAATGGGGGTTTGGGGGCCCCTCAGCGCTCCGGAATGGTCGATCAAAGAGTCCCGGTGCCGGGGGTCCCCCTCACCTCTCGCCGCCCCCCGGGAGCGCCCCCGGCCCCAGCGCTGGAGCCATCGCGCTGCTCCGCTGCGGCCCCGCCCACAGCCCCAGCCCCGCCCCCAGAGCCGCCTCCGGCCCCGCCATTGGCGCCGCTCTTTGCTGCCTGCCAATGTCACACATGGCACTATGATGTCATACAGCCATGCCATGATGTCACAGCCATCTATGTGATGTCACACAGTCCCCTCTATGATGCCGTAGCTGCTCAGTGACCTCACACAACAAACTCTGGGATGTCACAGCCCCATCTGTGACCTCACACAACCCACTCGGAGCTGTCACACAGCCCCTTTCTGACATCACAGCTGCTCTGGGGCTCCAGGACACAGCCACAGAGGTGCTGCTGGGACACAGCCCCCTCTGGCACATCCCACAGCCCCTGCCAGTGCTGAGCCCCTGGCAGCTCTGTCTGGGCCTGCTCTCTGTGTCCCTGAGCTGCCCAGGCAGGGCCCCAGCCCTGCTGGGCTGTGCTCAGGAGCTGCTCCTGACCAGAGCTGTCTCCCTGCTGTGGTCTGTTCCCATGGCAACATCTGCCCCATTATTATGGTCTGTTTTCATAGCAACCATAACCAGCCCCCTGTTGCTATGCTGCTTCCATGACAACCATCACAGCCCCTGTTGCTATGGTCAGTCCCTTGGCAGCTCCATGGAGACCCCATGCCAGGGGTGGTTGCCATGGACACCAGCTCAGGCCTGGAGCCAGAGACCGTTGCCATGGCAACCATTTGCAGTCCCATCCCCAGGCTCATGGGATCCCAGAGCCACAGAATTGGCTGAGTTGGGAGGGAGCCATGGGGATCCTCCAGTCCAACTGCTGGCCCTGCACAGGACACCCCAACAATGCCAGCCTGGGCCTGGCAGCGCTGGCCAAACGCTGCTGGAGCTCAGCCAGCCCTGGAGCTGGGAGCCTTCCCTGGGGAGCCTGTTCAGTGCCCCAGCAGCCTCGCGGGAAAAACCTTTTCCTCACATCCAGCCTAAACCTGCCCGCCTCAGCTCCAGCCGCTCCCTCCACTCCTGGCCCTGGGCACCAGAGGGAAGAGGTTCCCACAGCCCCCAACCAGGGACCCGCTCCCAAGGCTGCTGCCATGGCAACCAGGCCTGGCACCAGCTGGGATGCTCGGTTTCCATGGGCTGGGCTTCAGGAATGGCATTCCCCAATTTCCTGCTCCTGCTGAAACCACGCTGCCGCTCGCTTCCCTCCCACCTCCCATGGAAAGCACAAAAGGCAAAGATCCCAGGGTGGGATAAGAACAATTTATTCAGAACAGCAATGAGATAAGGCAAAAACAGGAACAGAAACAATTTTGGTAACAGAAAGGATAAGACAAACCATTCACAGGGAAAACTAAACCACCACCGACTGTTTCTTCCTGGACATGCATTTCCTCCTGCCAGGAAAGGACACCCTTCTACTCTGGTGAGAGAGAGGGAGTCTTTTTCCTGCCCCTGGCAATGACCTGAGATGGGATGGAATATAATGACAGGGACATGGTCAGACTCTCATGTTCTTCAATCCCACATCATGTCATTGCCATGGGCAGGAAAAGGTACAGGTGTCTTCCCAGCATGGATCACAGGGAACATGGATCACCACGTCTCTTCCCAATGTCAGTCTTCCAATGCGGGATGAAGCTGGAGCAGCGCACGAAGCTCTTCCTGCATTTGGACCACTCGCAGGGCTTCCCTTACTGGTGCTTCTGTTGGTGTCTGGTCAACTGAGAGCTCTGGGTGAAGCTCTTCCCACACTGTGCACACTTGTAGGGCCTCTCCCCAGTGTGGATGCGCCGGTGCCTGATGAGGTGGGAGTTTTGCTTGAAGCCCTCCCTGCAGTCAGGGCAGCGGAAGGGCCTCTCATCCGTGTGAATCCGCTGGTGCAGGAGGAGATTGGAGCTGCTGTGAAACCTCTTCCCACACTCAGGACACTCATAGGGCCTCTCCCCAGTGTGGATGCGCTGGTGACGGACGAGTTGGGAGCTGCAGCTGAAGCCCTTCCCACATTCCCCACACTCGTAGGCCCATTCCCCAGTGTGGATCATCTGGTGGCGGATCAGGCTGTTGCTCTGTCTGAAGCTCTTCCCACACTCCAAGCACTTGTAGCGCTTCTCCCCATCCTGAAGCTGCTCATGGACCACCAGCTCAGAGCCCCGGCTGGATCTCCGGCCGCCTTCCCGGCACAGGGTGGGTCTTTCCTCCTCAGAGCACCCTGGGCTGGCTTTGGAGCCCCTCCTCCTGCGGGATCTCTGGAGCTTTTCCTCCCCGTTGGATTCCTGAGCCATGGAGCTGCTCAAATCAGCCTCTTCCACCAGGTTCTGCTGTGGGGATTTGTCCTCCCTGGTCTCCATCCTCAGCTCCTGGTCTGGGGGAGGAAGGACAAGGAGAGGATGGGATTTGCCTCCGTGCCAGAGGGAAGGGGAAGGAGATCCCCCCAGTGCATCCCCGGCAGGACGGCGTCGGCAGCGGGGTTGTCCTGCAGCCGGGGGCCAGGCTGGGCTGGGAGATGGAGCAGGAGAGAGGGGGAAAGGGGCACTGACTTCCTCCTCACCTGCTTGGGTGTCCGGGGGCATCTTCCTCTTCCTCACAGCCTCCTTCTCCATCTGGCCAAAGTTTGGGATTGGAAAATCCTGGTTTAGGAGAAAACAAGGAATGAGCACATGGACTCTGATGGTACTTCTTACCAAGTCCATATTTAGAAGTCATTGGGGCATCTGCGGTGCCTTGGTTTGAAAGGAAAGGTGTTTGCTAAGGAAAGCAGAAACCTCCATTTAAATTGATAAAAATGTAAACATCCCATCCCCTCCGAATTATTATAATCTTGAAATCAAAGTGCTCTCAGGTAATGATCTGGGAATAGGAACAATATTTTTTTGTCTAAAGAAAGGAAAATGAAAATTCAGCAGTACAAAAAAAACCCAACAACAAATAGACAACCCACCAACAGAGTCAGAATACAACCTTACACCCCGTTGGTCAGGGTGTTGGTAGCAGTCTGATTAAATGGTGGCTGCAGTCCTCCTGGAGTGACTGATGTGGTTCTCTTGAAGCAATGATCCTGTAGAATATTGTAGCTTACCTCTGAAGTTCCGGTGCTGTAGATGGGTCTGGTCTCTCCTCTGGGAATCCAGTGGAGAAAGACTGCCTGTGGTGTTCTGATTATAAGATTATATCCATGCAGGAATGCTTGGCTCCTCCCCCTGGCTGGAGCATCTCACAATGGGATGATGTCATTTTATCTGTCCTGCAGTGAGACTCAATGGCCCATTAACAGAAGATATCCCCCTGGAGGAAGGATGGGTGGTGGAAGAGATAAAGAACACTGCCCCACCTGGTTTTAACTGCTGGCCCATTAACAGAAGATATCCCCCAGTTATGAGGGATGGGTCATGGAGAAGATAATGAAAATTGCTCTACCAGGTTTTAACAAATGGTGATAGAATACATACTTTTGGTTACATCTTGCATTGCAACCCAGGACATGGAGTCCATATGAACCCCCCAAACCCCAAGATTCAGCCCTGAAAATGCCTTCCAGGAGTTCCTCATCTCTGGTCTCACTCCTTTGGTGTTTAGGGGTTCCTCCCTGTCCCAGCTGCCGGGGGTCATACTTGTACTTTGGGTCCCCTGTCTGCTCGGTCCTTGAGCTCTTCAGGCTGCTGGGAGTGCCAGGAATCAAAAAAGTTCCCCCTGTTTCCATCTCCCCACTTAGGGATGCTGGGACCCCCCAGTATCCCTCCAAGGGGCATTTTCCACTCATCTTTGGGGTTCTTCATTCTCCAAACATCCCCCCCCAAAAAGCACAACCCAAGAAGGACCCCCCTAGGATATCTGGGCCAAGTTCCCCCTCCCCGGTCACTTGTGGGATGGGGGGTGATGATCCCATAGGTGGGGGGGGGCTGTGAATTCAGGGAGTGCTTGACCTCGTGCTTCCTTCTCCTTTCCCTGATCCTCCTTTGTCCTTCCTTCAGGCTGAAGAAGCTGCTCAAGGTGTCAGAAGCAAAACTCCAAGTCCCTTGGAGCTTCAATCAGCCCCACTGAGGGCAGGGACTGCCAAAGGCTCACCAGGGACTGGTGAGAGCAGATCCTGGAGGCCAGGATTGCCGGGAGCCAAAGGCTCTGAGCAGGGAACTGCAATGCTGAGCCAGCCCTGGCTGGGTTGGAGGAAGCAGAAAGGCCAAGCCCTGAGCCCAGGCCTGGCCCAGCAGGGCCTGTCCCTCACGGGTGGCTCGGGGCTCTCTGTGGGGCAGTGGGATGTGAGGGGCAGGAAGGACAAATGCCATAAACCTGTGTGACACTCAGATCCTTATGGAACCAAGGGGCCAGTGTGACACCATGGGAAGTTGTGGAACCAAGGGGATCGTTGTGACACTCTTGGGCCCATGGAACCAAGGGACCAGTGGGACACTGTGGGTCCTTATGGAAACAAGAGGCCACTGTGAGCCTGCAGGGCTGTAACACCCCAGAACACTTCAGTGCTGGTGGTAACCAAAGGTTCCTGTGATTGAAGATGGTGCACAGGAGAAACACCAACTAGATCTTCTCAACATGGACAGATGCAAAGAATATTCTTGGTAGGACGGGACCCACAAGGACCATCAAGTCCAGCTCTTAAGATAATGGCCCCACAAGGATTGAACCCACAACCTCGGTGATGCTGGCACCATGCTCTGACCAACTGAGCTAAGAGGTCAAAATGACACAAAATTCTACTGGCAAAATATAGACGATCAAGGAACTTTGGCAAAGGGTTTAATACAACATCCAACTGAACATAAAACTCTTACCAAAGCATTAACATTGCAACGTTAGCTCATTTAACCTAAAAAGTGTTAACACTTAAGATTTTGGGTAACATTAAGATATCCAAAAATATTCCAGGTACGTAGGATAAGAAGGAGAATAAAAAGAGACCAGAAAGACAGAAGATCTACAGAAAGACACTTCCAGAATGATCCCAGTCACTCCCACTACAATCTCAGTCAATCCCAGTATGAGCTGTTGTACCAGCCACCCCCAGTATGGTTCCAGTCACTCCCAGATACTCCAAGTATGATTCCAGTCATGGCCAGAGTGACTCCCTGGCACTTCCAGGATGGGCCCAATTGCTCCCAGTCACCTCCAGCATGAGGTGGCACCTTTCCTATCACTCCCATTATGATCCCAGCTAGTTCCAGTAGGATCCCAGTATGACCCAGCATGGGCACAGCTGCTTCCAGGATTATCCAGCATGGTTCCAGTTGTACCCATTTACCTGCACTGTGGCTTCAGTCTCTCCCAGTCTATCCCAGTTCCTCCTAGTCACTCCTCAGGTGCTTCCAGCCTGATCCCAGTTGCTCCCAGCCACTCTCAGTCACCCTGAGTGCAGTCCCAGTTGCTGCCAGTATGGTCCCAGTCTTGCCCAGCATGGCCCAGCTGCTCCCACTGTGATCCCAGTAGGATGCCAGTTACCCTCAGGATGGTTCCAGTTGCTCCCTGTTCCTCCCAGTGTGATTCCAGTTGCACCCAGTTGCCCCTAGTACAGTCCCAGTTGCTCCCCAGATGATCCCAGCTACTCCCAGCAAGGTTGCAGTCATTCCCAGCTGCCCCCAGTGCAGACCCTGTCACTCCCAGTTGCTCCCAGTTGTCCCCAGTATGGTCACAGACACGCCCAGTATATCCCAGCTGCCCTCAGCATGTCCATAGCCATTCCCAGACACTCCTAGTAATCCCAGTTAGGTGCTTGTTATCCCAGTATGATCTCAGGTCCAGCATATCCCAGTCAAGCTGGGATTCACTTCCTGAATTCACAGCCCCCCCATCCATGGGATCAACACCCCCCTATCCCACAGGTTACCAGGGAGGGGGAGCTCGGCCCAGATATCCTGGGGGCTTCCTGGGTTGGGTTTTTGGGGGTGATGATTGGAGAATGAAGAAAACCAAAGCTGAAAAGAAAATGCCCTTTGGGGGGACATTTGGGGTTCCCAGTGGCAGCTGCTGGCAGAGGCAGCCTGGAGGAGCAGAGCCCTGTGTCCCCCAGGACCCCAAAGTGGGGAGCCCAGAGAGGGGGAGTGCCATGATTCGAGGAACCCTCAATTGCATAGAGAGGGGCAGGGGGGACTCCTTGGTCCCCCTGCATGCCCAAGAAGGGAATAAGGGGAGCAGGGACCCTGGGACCCCAAAACCTTCCTGCATCCCTAAGTGGGGAGATTGAAATGGGAAGAACTTTTCAAATTCCTGGCACTCCCAGCAGCCAGAAGAGGTCAGGGACCGAGTAGAAGTGTGACCCCCAGTACAAGCGTGACCCCCAGCAGCTGGGACAGGGGTGAAAGCCTGAACACCAAAAGGGAGAGAACAGAAATGGAAAACTTCTGGAAAGCATTTTCAGGGCCAATTTTTGGTGGTGTACAATTTTTATGGACCCCATGTCCTGGGTTGCAATGCAAGATGTAACCAAAAGTATGTATTCTATCACCATCTGTTAAAAACTAGTGGAGCAGTTTTCATTATCTCCTCCATGACCCATCCCTCATAACTGGGGGATATCTTCTGTTAATGGGCCAGCTGTTAAAACCAGGTGGGGCAGTGTTCTTTATCTCTTCCACCACCCATCCTTCCTCCAAGGGGATATCTTCTGTTAATGGGCCATTGAGTCTCACTGCAGGACTGATAAAATGACACCATCCCATTGTGAGATGCTCCAGCCAGGGGGAGGAACCAAGCATCCCAGTGACTCCCAGTCACTCCCACTACAATCTCAGTCACTTCCAGTATTTGCTGTTACACCCAGTCACGCCTAGTATGGTTCCAATCACACCCAGATCCTCCCAGCATGATTCCAGTCATGGCCAGAGTGACTCCCTGTCATTCCCAGGATGGGCCCAGTTGTTCCCAGTCACCTCCAGCATGGTTCCAGTCCCAGCCAGCACCTTTGCAGTCACCCCCAGTATGATCCCAGCTAGTTCCAGTAGGATCCCAGTATGACCCCAGCATGGGCACAGCTGCTCCCAGGATTATCCAGTGTGGTTCCAGTTGCTCCCATTTACCTGCACTGTGGCTTCAGTCTCTCCCAGTCTATCCCAGTTGCTCCTAGTCACTCCTCAGGTGCTTCCAGCCTGATCCCAGTTGCTCCCAGCCACTCTCAGTCACCCTGAGTGCAGTTCCAGTTGCTGCCAGTATGGTCCCAGTCTTGCCCAGCATGGCCCAGCTGCTCCCACTGTGATCCCAGTAGGATGCCAGTTACCCTCAGGATGGTTCCAGTTGCTCCCTGTTCCTCCCAGCGTGATTCCAGTTGCACCCAGTTGCCCCTAGTATAGTCTCAGTCGCTTCCCAGATGATCCCAGCTGCTCCCAGCAAGGTTGCAGTCATTCCCAGCTGCCGCCAGTACAGACCCTGTCACTCCCAGTTGCTCCCAGTTGTCCCCAGCATGGTTCCCATTGTTCCCAGTGTGTTCCCAGTCGTCCCCAGTATGGTCACAGACACTCCCAGTATATGCCAGCTGCCCTCAGCATGTCCATAGCCATTCCCAGACACTCCTAGTAATCCCAGTTAGGTGCTTGTTATCCCAGTATGACCTCAGGTCCAGCATATCCCAGTCAAGCTGGGATTCACTTCCTGAATTCACAGCCCCCCCATCCGTGGGATAAACACCCCCCTATCCCACAGGTTACCAGGGAGGGGGAGCTCGGCCCAGATATCCTGGGGGGGTCCCTGGGTTGGGTTTTTGGGGGCGATGATTGGAGAATGAAGAACACCAAAGCTGAAAAGAAAATGCCCTTTGGGGGGACATTTGGGGTTCCCAGTGGCAGCTGCTGGCAGAGGCAGCCTGGAGGAGCAGAGCCCTGTGTCCCCCAGGACCCCAAAGTGGGGAGCCCAGAGAGGAGGAGCGCCATGATTCATGGGACCCTCAATTGCATAGAGAGGGGCAGGGGGGTCTCCTTGGACCCCCTGCACCCCCAAGAAGGGAATAAGGGGAGCAGGGACCCTGGGACCCCAAAAACTTCCAGCATCCCTAAGTGGGGAGATGGAAATGGGAGGAAGTTTTCAAATTCCTGGCACTCCCAGCAGCCAGAAGAGGTCAAGGACCGAGTGGACAGGGGACCCACAGTACTAGTGTGACCCCCAGCAGCTGGGACAGGGGTGAAAGCCTGAACACCAAAAGGGAGAGACCAGAGATGGAACTAGAACTCCTGGGAGGCATTTTCAGGGCCACATTTTGGTGGTGTAAAATTTTTATGTACCCCATGTCTTGGGTTGCAATGCAAGATTCAACCAAAAGCATGTATTCTGTCAACATCTGTTAAAAACTAGAGGAGCAGTTTTCTTTATCTCTTTCATCAGCCATCCCTCATACTGGGGGATGTCTTCTGTTAATGGGCCAGCTGTTAAAACCAGGTGGGGCAATGTTCTTTATCTCTTCCACCACCCATCCTTCCTCCAGGGAGATATCTTCTGTTAATGGGCCATTGAGTCTCACTGCAGGACTGATAAAATGACATCATCCCATTGTGAGATGCTCCAGCCAGGGGGAGGAGCCAAGCATTCCTGACTGGATATAATCAGAGCATCAAAGCACCACAGGCAGTCTTTCTCCACTGGATTCCCAGAGGAGAGACCAGACCCATCTACAGCACCGGAACTTCAGAGGTAAGCTACAATCTTCTATGGGATCACTGCCTCAACAGAACCACATCCGTCACTCCAGGAGGACTGCAGCCACCATTTAATTGGACTGTTACCAGCACCCTGACCAACAGGGTATCAGGTTGTATTCTGACTCTCTCAGAGTGCTGGTTTTTTTGTGGTTTTTTTCTATTGTACTGCTGCATTTTCATTTTAATTTCTTTAGTAAAGAACTGTTATTCCTATATTTTTATCTGGGATCACTTTGAAATCAAGATCATAATAATTTGGAAGGGGCTGTTGCTTACATTTTTATCAATTTCAATGGAGGCTTCTCCTTTCCTTAGTAAAACACCTTTCCTTTTAAATCAAGACACCCCAGATTCCCGGTGACTTCTGGAGAGGGACTTGGACAGAGGGACTTTCAAACTCAACGTGCTCATTCTTTGTTTTCTCCTAAAACAGGATTTCCTAATCCCAGACCTTGGCTGGATGGAGAAGGTGGCTGCAAGGAAGAGGAAGATGCCCCAGGACACCCAGGCAGGTGAGGAGGAAGTCAGTGCCCGTTTCCCCCTCTCTCCTGCTCCATCTCCCAGCCCAGCCTGGCCCCCGGCTGCAGGACAACCCCGCTGCCGACGCCGTCCTGCCGGGGACGCACTGAGGGGATCTCCTTCCCCTTCCCTCTGGCACGGAGGCAAATCCCATCCTCTCCTTGTCCTTCCTCCCCCAGACCAGGAGCTGAGGATGGAGACCAGGGAGGACAAATCCCCACGGCAGAACCTCGAGGAAGAGGCTGTTTTGAGCAGCTCCACAGCACAGGAATCCAACAGGGAGGAAAATCCCCAGAGATCCCACAGGAGGAGAGGCTCCAAACCCATCCCAGGGTGCTCTGAAGAGGAAAGACCCACCCTGTGCCGGGAAGGCGGCCGGAGATCCAGCCAGGGCTCTGAGCTGGTGGTCCATGAGCAGCTTCAGGATGGGGAGAAGCGCTACAAGTGCTTGGAGTGTGGGAAGAGCTTCAGACAGAGCAACAGCCTGATCCAGCATCAGATGATCCACACTGGGGAATGGGCCTACGAGTATGGGGAATGTGGGAAGGGCTTCAGCTTCAGCTCCCACCTCATCATCCACCAACGCATCCACACAGGGGAGAGGCCCTACGAGTGTCCCGAGTGTGGGAAGAGGTTTCAGACCAGCTCCCATCTCCTCCTGCACCAGCGGATTCACACGGATGAGAGGCCCTTCCGCTGCCCTGTCTGTGGGGAGGGCTTCAAGCACAACTCCAACCTCATCACCCACCAGCGCATCCACACTGGGGAGAGGCCCTATGAGTGTGAGGAATGTGGGAAGGGCTTCAGCCGGAGGTCCCAGCTGACCATCCACCAGAAGATCCACACTGGGGAGAGGCCCTACGAGTGTCCCCAGTGTGGGAAGAGCTTTACCCAGAGCTCTCACTTGACCCAGCACCAACAGAGGCACCGGTAAGGGAAGCCCTGTGAGTGCCCCAAGTGCAGGAAGAGCTTTGTGCACTGCCCCAGCTCCATCCCCATCAGAGGACCCACGTTGGGCAGAGCTCTGATGACCCACGTTCCCAGTGATCTGTGTTGGCAACACACTGGGCTGGTGGTCATTTTGATTTGGTTCTATCTTTTGATTCATCTTCATCTCTTTAAAACAGACAAAATTGGAATAAATGTCTACAAATTCATCAAAGGCATCTAAAACCTCACATTTACTGGTGCTTCAAGGGAATCTGGGAGATACTTGGGAATATTCAGGGGTTGTGGGGTTATTTGGTGGAGTTGTCTCCATTTCTTGGCACTCAAGGAGACGAGAGGGTTCGATCTGTCACCTCAAAACCGCTCAGTCCCACTGAAATCTACTCAATCCCACCCAAAATGACTGGATTCCACAGCCCCTCAGGGTGTGTTGCCTTAAATTTTAGCTTTCATATCTTTCATGTTCTGCACTGCCTAGGTTTGTAGTTTTGAACTTCACATTAGGTGTCACTGAGCTCTCTTCACAGAGTAGGTAGTGTAGGTTTTCCAAGCAAGGCAAACACCCCAATTCAGGAGCCAGCACCGTGGCCTCCCCCCATGGCCACCCGGCCAATCTACCCACAAGACATCAATGTGATGGATGGCAAAGCAATGGCGTTTATTGCAGGAGAATTTGACCTTTTATAACCTAGGGTCATTGTGTTACTCCCATCTGCTTACGTTACACTTGAGTGCTATTTGCTAATTACAGAAGGTTTTACTATCCTAACAGAGAGGGGTTTTTGCTAACTTTCCGTTACATCCCGAAATCTTCAGATCGCCAGGCCTTAAACTACAACAGGTAGACAAAACAATTCCTTTTCTAGCTTGATACCAAGGACAGTCGTTACAAGTTCCAAGCCCAAAAGCATAAACAAGGGTGGACTGAAGAGAGAAAACAGGAAGGATGGGACTTCATCATCTGAAGCTGTAACTGGACAATGAACCCAAATATGCAGATGGACCTAAACTTCTAAAAATGTGAGACCTTGTGGATCAGTTGTTCATTTTTGTGACCATTTTTGGTCCATCCTGGGTGTAGCCCTGGCTACAAGTACATACAGGTTATGGTACTGCCCAAGGTGTATCCTTTAAGGTCTTTTAATAAACTTCATTCTTAACTCTGTCCAGCCTCTGTTCTAGGCCAGCCTTCTGAAGGCATCAGGTGGAATGGGGTTGGAAGGGGATTGGGTGAAGTGGGATGCAGATCAGGAGGGGTGAGATGGGCATTGGGTGGGGCAGGATGGGTGGGATGGAGTTTGGGAGGTGTGAAATGTGGGAAATTGGGCTTGGGAAGGGGGTCTTGATGTCCAGCAGGGATGGGATGGGTTGAGGTTGGGATTGGGGAGGTGGGGTGGGGTCTGGAATGAGACAGCCAAAGTTTGGGGATGATGAATGGAGGGGAAACCCGTTAGTGAGTTTTGGATATTTGGATATTTCCAATGAGATTTTAAGGTATCTCACATTTCTAAGGAGGTTTTGGGGCACTCCCCAGCTCTTGGGGTGTTCCTGAGAGCAGCTCCATGGAGCCCCATTGCCAGGGCTGGTTGCCATGGGCTCAAGCTCAGAGCTGTAGCCAGAGTGCGTTGCCTCAGCGCTGGAGAGCAGAGAAATGATGAATGGCCCCAGACATCTCCAGGGTGTGTTTGGGGGCAGAGCAAGTTCTGCCTGTGTGGGGCGGTCACTGCCCCAGCCCAGCCACTGCAGCCTCTGCTCCAGCCCCAAAGTGGCTGCCAAGCCCCTGGCACCCCAAAAACCCCAGCTGGGAGAGGGAGCAGAGCAGGTGAGGTTGTGACACGGGTGTGACACTGACATGTGCCACGGCCCTGGAGCTCACAGCAGCTGAGATGGCGCTGGATCCAAGGCTGACTGTGGATCTCTGTCCCTCTCTCGCTTCTCCTGACTTCAGTTTTCAAAATCTGGATAGCTTGAAGTTGGATGGGTTGGGCGAGTTGGCTCAGTCTGTGCTTAGTAAAGTGATTTCCTCTAATTGCATGCAGCTTTATGATTTCCCGAGTACCTCACTCTCTAAAGTTTGCAGCTGAAAGTTTGTTCCCATCCTCCTGAGAAGTTTGTTGTTTTCTCCCATGCACTGCCCGAGGGGATGGAGGTACCTCAGGTCCCTTTCCAGCAGGGCCCGAGCGAGCTTGGGGCACAGCACAGGAACTGCAATGCTGAGCCAGGCCTGGCTGGGTTGGAGGAAGCAGAAAGGCCAAGCCCTGAGCCCAGGCCTGGCCCAGCAGGGCCTGTCCCTCACGGGTGGCTCGGGGCTCTTTGTGGGGCAGTGGGATGTGAGGGGCAGCAAGGACAAATGCCATAAACCTGCGAGCCCTGCCAGCCTCCTCAGGGAGGGCCAAGGGAGGAGCAAAGACCTTCCTGGGGCTGTGCCCTGGGCCAGGAGGGATTGTGCCAGTGGAGCTGACCCTAAATTTCTTCTCCCAGGCAGCTTTAGGACATGGAACATGAAGAAGCCAGAGCCAACTCTCAGCTTTCCACAGTCCTCCAGTAGAATCCTGTGTGGGGAGCAGCCTGGGAGCAGGGTTTGAGTGTCAGGAAAGGGGAATCCAGAGCCCTTTTCTCTCCCATGGCCTGAGGATCTGCATTTTCAATGGCTCTGCAGCTGCCAAAGGGGCCTTTTTCACCCAGCTGAGAACAGTTCTGCTGATAGCCTGTCCTAAACCCGTTTTTCCTGCAAATGTGCCTATGAAGCCTCGTTTTTTACAGCCCCAGGTCTTGTGTGCATGAAGGTGTCTCAACTGAAGGGTGGAAAGGATCTGCTGGGAGGAGTCCCCTTTATCTTGTTTCTTTGGTGGTTTTAATTTTATTTTTTTTTTAATTGAATCCTGCTGTCAGCTGTGTGCAGAGCTCTGTAACTGTGTGTGACACTTGTCTGTGGCACTGTGGGGGTGGCCAAGGGCACCTTCCCCGAGCTGTGTGCAGAGGAATCCACAGCAGCCCAGGCCGGGGGTGCTCAGTGGCCGCTCAGTTCCGCTGACTGGACGCGGCTCTGGCCGCTTCCCTTGGAGCGTCTCCAGGGAGGGAACGCTGGGGCTGCTGGCCCGGCTGTGCTGGCACTGCCAGGGGAACGCTGGGGCTGCTGGCCCGGCTGTGCTGGCACTGCCAGGGGAACGCTGGGGCTGCTGGCCCGGCTGTGCTGTCACTGCCAGGGGAACGCTGGGGCTGCTGGCCCGGCTGTGCTGTCACTGCCAGGGGAACGCTGGGGCTGCTGGCCCGGCTGTGCTGGCACTGCCAGGGGAACGCTGGGGCTGCTGGCCCGGCTGTGCTGTCACTGCCAGGGGAACGCTGGGGCTGCTGGCCCGGCTGTGCTGGCACTGCCAGGGGAACTCTGGGGCTGCTGGCCCGGCTGTGCTGTCACTGCCAGGGGAACGCTGGGGCTGCCCCGCTCCTGCCCCACCCCATCAGCTCTGCCAGCGCCTCCAGGGGACACAAAGGCTGAGCCAAAGGGTGAGAGTTGCACAAGGGGCTGAGCTGGCATCTGGGACCCATTGGGATCATGGAGTGCAGCCCCCGGCCCTGCACAGACACCCCAACAATCGCAGCCTGTGCATCCCTGGCAGCGCTGGCCAAAGGCTCCTGGAGCTGCGGCAGCCTCGGGGCCGTGCCCATTCCCTGGGGAGCCTGGGCACTGCCCCAGCCCCCTGGGGGGGAAGAAGCTTTTGCTCATCTCCAGCCCAGCCCTGCCCTGGCCCAGCTCCAGCCGTTCCCTCGGCTCCTGTCCCTGCTCACCTGGGCAGAGATCAGAGCTTGCCCACAGAAGCTGTGGCTGCCCCTGGATCCCTGGAAGTGTCCGAGGCCAGGTTGGATGGGGCTTGGAGCAGCCTGGGATAGTGGAAGGTGTCCCTGCCATGGCAGGGGGTGGAATGAGATGAACTTTAAGGTCTCTTCCAAGCCAAGGCATTCTGTGATTCTGTGATTTTGGGGGAGATGCTGAAGCTCTGGCTCAGCTTTATCTCAGCAAATGTCTGGAGCCAGCAGCAGCCATGGGTGGGATCATCTCCTCCTCCCTCTCGCTGTGGCTGTAACTCACCCAAGGGAAGTGTCATAAATGAAATTGAAATTTGGACAACTAAAGCTATTGTGGTTATGAGCAGTTTAATAACAAGAAAAAAAAATGATATAGTTTAGTGAATTGAATACAAGAATCCAATTTAATAGAAGAATACAATTTAGTGGATTGAATAGCAATTTGTTATAGAAGGAATACAATTTAGTAAAAGAGTACAATTTAGTGAATATATACACATATATATATATATACACATATGCATATATATATATGAATATATATATGAATATAGCTTGCCAGTAAATATGATTA
Source organism: Cyanistes caeruleus (assembly GCF_971803275.1). NCBI lineage: Eukaryota > Metazoa > Chordata > Aves > Passeriformes > Paridae > Cyanistes > Cyanistes caeruleus. Next base: position 3,593,591 of record NW_028256295.1, on the reverse strand, counting down.
AAGCATAAGCAAAACTGACCGGGGTATGGAAAGGGCTTCTCAACACCCTTACTTATGAAAAAAATCAATTCTAACTAAACTTATATACTGTATACTTACAAATATTCATTCATGTTTCCAGTAAGCCTCATCTTATTTCTGATTATTTAATTTTACATCACTATTCTTCATGGTGCATGCCTCAATTGTTTCTAGGGGGTCTTCAGTCTTCTTTTGGTGGTCTTTTGACGAAGGCTTACACTCATCCTCGTTGTCCTCTGGATAACCTTACAGGCTGTGCATGTGTCCTAAGCATTGTGTTATGTAAATAAGCATTGTGCTCCACTAATTAATCTTATATTTTATAATTTTCAGGCCCTATACCTAAAGTCATTCCAACTTTATCCATCTCAAGGTTGATTTTGTCTTAGGACATTCCTTATCTCAAAACTACATCCTGTACCTTAATTTTAACATGTAACATCTGCAGAGGGGTACATCTGCTTTGTAACACCAATTCCCTTGATTGCTCCTAATAATAACTTTCCAAATAGTTACACTTTAGATAGGACAAATCATTTCCATTTATTACAGGAGGGTGTGAAAACAGGAGCATTGTTTGGTGTGGCCTCCTCTCTGCCTTTCACACCTTTCAGTGCTTTGAGCCAGCCAAGAGCTTTCTCCAGGAGTGCAATGAAGCAGCTGTTCCTGCTCCCAGCTCTGGCTCTTCCCAGTCTCTGCCCCTGCCAGGTTTTGTCCCTCTTGCTGTGCCCTCTGTTCCCCCAGGGGGCTGCCCCAGGCTGAGGGATCAGATGCAGGCACTGCTGCTGCTCCCTGGGGACCAGCCCCAGTTTGGTTGTTGCTGGCAGTGCCAGCAGAAGCGGTGGCTGGAGCAGCGGGTGCTGACAGTGGCCCAAGGCCCGGGGCTGGAGGGGTCCCTGGGCTGGGGCTGGGAGGGAGCTGCCCCCTGTTCTCCCTCTGCCTCCCGCAGAGCTGGGCCGGGCACAAGTGGGGCAGCAGAGCCAACAGGGAGCCTGCGAGTCTCTTGCAGCCGTGCCTGCTCAGAGTTTGGCCTTGGAGCTTCAGGTGGACAAAGGCAGCTGCTCTGCTCCCTCTGCGTGTGCCCGTGTTCAGCAGTGCTGCTCCATCAGTCTGTGCCCAGCAACGGGGAAAAGCCTCAGCCCTGCAGGGCCAGGAGCTGCCGGGCTCTGCCTGAGCAGCTCAGCCAGCGGGAAGGGAGCTGCTCCACACGGGAACCAGGAGCAAAGGACGTGCCTTTTCTAGGACATGTCTTATGTATAAAAAAACCCAAAACATAATAACAAGAAACAAAAAACAAAAAACAAAACAAAACAAAAAAAACACCAAAAAAAAAAAGAAAGATAAAAATTACCCTCAAATGTGTAGTGAAAAATGTTCTATAACTCCGAAGTAAGAAAGAGGTAACTGATCTTTTGAAAAAGAGAACTCAGCTTTGGTTTTAGTTCCTTAGTTTGCATACGTGCTAGTGGAAAGGATCCATTAGCTGCCTTCTTTTACAGATTTGATGGATGTTTTCCAATATTAAGATATTTTGCACTGCAGTTAAAGGAATAGGAAATTGAAATACATGCTCTTCATGACTATGTCTTGAGTGTAAATATTTTGCAGTTTGAAACTTGGACCTAAAGTGTTGCAAATGGAAGTGATAAATGCCAATGGACTGAGGGAATGCAGCTTTTCCTATGGGATGTGCAGCACTCCAAGGACTTCCTCAGTGGGGCTGTGGCTGCTTGGAGCTTTGTCCTGTGCCACTCTGGGATGTCATGAAATGGGACTTCACCTGCCACCAGCCCAGGTCACGCTCTGCCACCCCAGCTCCTTGGACCTTGTGTCCCCAAAGAAGACACAAGGTGTTTCTGCTGCTCCACCTTTGCACAGATCCACAGAGAGCTGGGATTATCCCAAGTCTCGTGTCTCCACTGTGCCATATTCCTAAAGAACCAGCAGCCCATCCCGACGAATATGGTGAGTTATGTGGGTGGTTGTCAGCTCCCTTTCCTGCCTAGAAATCCTGAAACTGCTTCTAAATGCTGTTCCCTTCAGCTCTTGGACACCTACTGACACAGAGCTGGGAAAAAAATGCCCTGGCCATGGCTTACAAGGTGAGTTCTGCCAAAGTTAGAGCTCTGTGGGAAATCTCTATCCATCCCTATCCTTTTAATATATCTGTATGTGGGGGTGTGCATGGATGTGTCTTGGATGGAAAGGAAGGAGTGTGCAAACAACGTGACTGACACTTTCACTCTCTGTGTTCATTCCATACTCATGGGTACAAAGATATTATAGAAACCTTTGCAAGGACCTTCTGTCCATGGCTACAGAGACATCCAAGAGCCCCTGGCACAGACAGACCCTTCTGTCCATGGATACAGAGACATCCAAGAGCCCCTGGCACAGACAGACCCTTCTGTCCATGGATACAGAGACATCCAAGAGCCCCTGGCACAGACAGACATTGCTGCTCTTCAGCCACTGACAGGATGAGTCCCTGAGACTGGAGCTTGGCCTTCCTCGTGGTGAGGGGCATCAAGGAAGGCTGCAGTGTGATGGAGACTGTGATGGGCTGGGAACTCACTGGGGGAAAGGAGGGAGCAGTTGTGAAGTAAAAGGCAGGTGGGGGAGAGAACTGTTCAGAGAAGGGCTGAGCTACAGCTTGAGCAAAATGAAAAAATGTCATTTGGGGTCATCCCAGAGGGATTTCATTTCAGAAGTCATGGAACAAGTTTAATTTTTGGGGGGTGTCATGTTTTCCCTTGGAGGTGGACACTGTGCAGACTTGAGCTGCATTGCCAAAATGCTCAAAGTCTCTGCTGCAGGTCACAGCGTTTCTTCTTTGGCTGATCCCGGCCCGGTGCTGAGCCCAGCAGAGCCCTGGCAGAGCCCAGAGCAGCCTCAGCATCCGCAGAGCCCGGCTGCAAGGAGAGAAAGCAGAAACCGCCCGTCAGCTGAAGGCTCCTGTCCCCTTGTCCCAGCCAGCCGCGGTGCCCAGGCCATGCTGGCCGTGCTCAGAGCTGGGCCCAAAGCTGCCCATCACTGCTGCCTTGGGGAGCAGAGCAGGAGGGCAGGACATGTGCCCAGCCTGCAGCCAGCCACGGCAGATCCAGCCCCTCAGCAGCTGCCCAGAGCGGGATGCTCCTGTGCCCGCTGCCATCTCCCAAAAGCTCTTGTCCCACCCATGCCAAGGAGATGAGGACCCACCTCACACCATCCGCTGCCACAAGAAAAGCTGGTCCCAAACGATGTCCTCAGTCTTCTCCAAGGGCACGGCCCATCCACGCCACAGCTGGTCCCAAGCACTTCCTGATCCAGACTGGACCCCACCTGGAACGCTTCCTTTAGAAACACAAACAACAAATTAATGAAAATAGGTTACAGACAAAAAGGGGAAACAAGAAAAATGGTAAAAAATCTTATGTCTGACAGGAGCTTGAGCAAGGCCCAACCCCTACATTCTGGGGAAAAACCCACCCATGGGTGAGGGAAGCCCATGCTTTCTCCCTTTCCCCCTGCACTGTCCCCCAAAATCACGGTGATCCCAAAGCAAAGCAGGGGAGTGGAGCAGCCCAAGCCCTTCCTTGCCTGCACAGCAAAGCAGCCGTGCTCAGGTTCTGGAGTCCCACCTGTGCTCCTGCCATGGGGGTTTGTTTGTGTCGGGCTGGCTGCCCCAGCCCCAGCCCGGGGCACGGTGGGTGCTGGGGGCTGTTGGCAGGGCCAGGATCCCACTCCCATTTCGTCACCACCCCAGCCCACGCCCCCAGCCCTGCCAAAAACCAGCTGGGCAGCCACTGAGGAATCAGTTGCATCTGCCCCAGCAAAGGGGAAACCTTTGGTTCCCAGCCAATGCACAAATCTGGGAGCATCCCCCTGGGTCTGGACTTACCTGAAAATTCTCTGTGGAGCCTGGCTTTGAAGAAGGTGCCAGAATCAAAGTCCATCATCGCCAGCTCCCGCTGGCCAGGTGGAGGAAGAGGTTGTCATCCTTGCTGTTGTCCTCCATGTCTCCAGCAGCAGCAGCAGCAGCCCCACCTGGTGCAGCTTCTCCAGGGCCTCCTTCTTCCCTGGGGTGACACCAGGCTGTCAGGATTCTGCCCAGGGCCCGGCTGTCAGTGAACCAGGACAGGCAAAACCAGCTCAGATGGTGCCCACCAGTGCTGGGCAGAGCAGCTCAGCTCCAGCACAAGGGCTGTGTGTTCCCATTCGATGACCCCAGTGCAGTGACACAGGCAGGACAAAAAAGTCTGGGTTTCTTTGCTGCTGATTGCCAGGGCATGTGTGGAGCTGTAACTTACCAGGTCCCTGCATCACTGTGCCTGTGGCTCTCTCCCTTCTTCTAGGGCTGATGAATATCCTGCATCCAGGGATCACAGGACAGGTCTTCTAATGAGGGCCTGTCCAAGGAGTTCAGGGATAAACACCACCTGATCAGAATCTGGCAGTCTGGGGAGAGAAACCACAAACCACTGGTCAGTTGGAGAAGGCTCCTGTTGGCTTTGCCCCACTATTCCCGTGCCCAGGCCACGCTGGATGTGCTCAGAGCTGGGCCTAAACTTTCCCATCAATTCTTTGTTTTGGAGGAGAGCAGGAGAGCAGGACATGTGCCACCTCCTCAGCAGCTGCCAGAGCGGGATGCTCACGAGCCCGCTGCTGTCTCCCAACACTGGTGTTCCCCCCGTGCCCAGAGATGAGGATCCACCTTGGGAGAGCCGTTGTGGCAGCGGGAGCTGGCCCCATCTGATGTTCCTGCCCCTCCTGAAAGGGTGCTCCCCGCAGACCATCTCGTGCAGCAGGATGCCCAGGGACCAGACGGTCGCTGCCTCGCCATGGTACCAGCCGAAGTCGTTCCATTCCGGGGGGCTGTATGACGGTGTTCCTATGGAATATGGATGGAGCTCATCAGGGGGATGCTGCTGCTCCCAGAGCCTGGCCCCAGCATCCCTGGGCATGTGGGGGCTGCCCCAGTGGCACACGGGGTGACCTGCTGCTCTCTCGCCAGCACCTGGGACTTGGGTACAAACTTGGGGTTGGAAAAGAAGCCACTGGTGCTGGAAGAGGGCAGCAGAAACCCTGGCAAGGCCCGACCATGACACACAAAGGGAAATACCCACTCAGTGCTGGGGAAAAACCACACCCACATCCTCCCTGCTGGCATTGCCCAAAAAATATCTTGAACCAAGGCAAACCAGGTGAGCAGAGCAGTCCAAGCCCATTCTCACCTGTACACCAAACCAGCTGGTGCACAGGTTCTGGCTCCCCCTCTCTGCTACTCCCACCCACAGGGGATTTTGTCAGGCTGGCTGCCCCAGCCCCAGTCCTGGGAGAATCCCTGCTGCCACACCCAGGTTGGGCCAGGAGATGCCAGGACCGGGATCACCACCCCTGTGTGGGCTCACCTGCAAATTGAGTGTAGGCTGTGTCCTGCAGGTAGGTGCCACAGCCGAAGTCGATCAGTTTTGCCTCGCCGGTGTCCAGGTCTACCAAGACGTTCTCAGGTTTGATATCTCGGTGCAGGACCCCGCAGCTGGTGCAGTGCCGCACGGCCGCCAGCACCTGCTGGAACAGCTCCCGCGCCTCTTCCTCGGACAGGAACCTCCGTGCCCGAATGAAACGCCGCAGGTCCTGACACCGCTCCGGGCGCTCCAGCACCATCACGATGGTGTTGGGGAGCTCAAACCATTCCAGCAGCTGCACCACACCGGGGAAGCCTGTGGACACCTTGTCCAGCAGCACTATCTCCAGGGGTGCGCTGGTGCCGTCGGGCTGCGGGAGGAGCACGGTGCCGTCAGTGGGGCTGAGGCCGTGCCAGGGCTCGGGAAGCCCTCAGCCAGCCCGGGATGCTCTGTGCCCTCCGCCGGCCCCACGCCCGCTCTCCCTCCAGGTGTCCTGGCGGCTCCCAGCCTGCCGGGCCCCGGCTCATCCCCGCCCGGCACGGCCCGGCTTCTGCCGCTGGCCCCGCTCACTCACCAGCTCGCCCCAGTGCCGGACGCGGTTCCGTGGCACCTTTTTGATGGCCACCTGCAAGCCAAAGGGAACAGCGGATTCAGCTCGCCGCCCACCGTGTCCAGCCCCATCCTCCTCCTCCGCCCCCTCCTCCTCCTCCGCCCGCCGCCGGCCCCTCTGCTCACCGGGAGTCCGTCCGAGAGCCGAGTGGCCGCAAAAACTCTGCCAAAGCCGCCGCGCCCCAGCAGTGACCCCACTCGGTAGCGCTGCTGCAGGGCCTGCTGCGCCTTCCCTGGGGAAGAGACGCGGCCGTCAGTGCTCGGCCCGGGGCCAGGAACGGCCCCCGAGCGCTCCCCGAGCTCCCCGGGCCGGGCACCCGCAGGCGTTCCCTCATTGGAACGCGACAGCGGCGGAGCTCGGGCCGGGGAAGCCGCAGCGGAGGCGGCGGCAGCGGCCGCACCGCCTGTGTCCTCCGCGGGCCCCGGGAGGAGCCGGGGCCGGGGCCGGGGCCGGGGCCGGGGCCGGGGCCGGGGCCGGGGTCGGGGCCGGGCTCCGGCCAGGCGGAGCCAAAGGGCAGCGATGCCGCCCCAGCCCCTGGCACTGATGCCCGCCCAGCACAGCCAGAGCCAGCACAGCCAGAGCTGGGCGGAGGCGAGACCGCGGAGGGACGGCCGGGGCCGGGGACGGGGCCGGGGCCGGGGACGGGGCCGGGGCCGGGCTGGGGGCATGGCCCGGGCGGGCACGGGGAGAGAGAACCTGGAAGAGGAGGGGACACAGGAAAAGGGAGACCGGGAGAGGATGCGGGACAGTGGGAGAGGGAGAAGAGAGACAGAAATTGATAAATTTGCTCCTGTCGCTGCTTTCGCCGCTGCTGCTGCTGCTGCTGCTGCCGCCGCTGCCGCTGCAACTGAAGCCCCGGGGCCGTTTGTCCCCGTGTCCGTTTGTCCGTTGCCCGCTCGGCCCCGCCCCGAGCCCCGCGCTCCCCGGGCAGCCCCTGAGCCTGGCCAAACACGGCAACTTTGCCCTGCTGAGCCAAGAGCCAGAGTCTGGACTCCTGCACAGGGGCACAGCAATGCCCTTGGCTGCTGCTGTGCCTTGTCCCTGCTGAGGCTCAGACACCGTCTGAGCACATTCCCTGAATGCAGAATTTGTACCTGAGCCGAGCACTGCACTTGTGTCTCCAGCATTGCTTTCCAAGGAAAACAGGGCAAGGCAAACTGGCTATAGCTCAGGGTATTTTACAGTGTCTAAAACTTGCCAAGTCTCAGATCTTAGAGGTGAGAGCCATTTGGAATGAATGCGATGGAGAAACAGTGCAAGATGGAAAAGGGAAACATAAAAATAAATAGAGAAAAATAGAGAAAAACATATTGGTTGTTTCTTTGGATTTTATTTTCATTTCTTAAAAAAGCCGTTTCAATTTTCCCAGAATCTTCTCCCCAGTCCCGTCTGTTCTTTCCAAAAACCTGTCCTGGAGAACAAGGCGCAGCTCCTGTCACAAGATGTGCCCCCAGCTGCAGCTTCTCTTGGCTTCCCACACTGTGAGTGCAGCACAACTCTTGCAGCAAAGCAGGACAAATGTTTGAAGAACTTGACAACTTGTTCTTTCTTTTCCTTGTGCACTGGGGAGTTGTGCCATTGGTGAGGTTTTCATTGTTCCTCTTCTACCCAAAGAAAACATGATGGGCTGCCAGGAATTGTTGGGGAATACAAGCCTGGCTGAATGTGGAGAAAGAATCTCCAGAGCCTGCAGCCAGCAGTGGAGAGCTCATCATTCCAACAGCCCCATGGACATCTGGAAAGTGATCTGGAACATGAAGATGGGCTGACAGAGGGAGTTTGTTTCTGTGTTCAGTTGAGATGATTCTACATCTCTTGCACTGGGAGAAATCAAGAGCACAATCAGTTGATGATAAGCAGCAGAACATGATAAGCTGGAGCTCTCAGTGGATGAGAGAAAGAATGTGAAAAGGAGAAATGCAGGGAATGACTTGGTGAACTTTGTGTGTAAGAAGGGTCATTTTTTCCTAATAATTCCCAATTCATTCCCTTTGCTTTTATCCTTTTAACAAGGCCAATTGCATCTCAGATTCCCGAAGAAATGAGAACCCTGAGCTTGTGGAGCTGCCTGAAAGGTGCCCTGTTCCTTTTTCTCTGCTGCTGCTCAGAAGAAACAATGAAGTGAATTGGGAAGTTCTGGTTTTTCTTTCTCCTGGAGGATTTTTTCATTTTATTTGCCACTGCAGAGGCAATTTCTGTGATGGCCTCTGTCAGTTGATTCTATTTCAGCAGCAGCAGCAGCAGCAACAGGGCTGTGTTTGAGCACTGCAAATGTGACCTGTGTGGCTTTAATTCCCCTCGACTTAGTGCTCAGGGACTTGGGAGCATTTTGATCTCTACTGATCATGATGCCTGAAACAAAAATCCTGAGTTCCCCGTGACAAAAGCACAGTGGGTAGCACTGACTGAAAGAGGCAATTGCAGCTGTACTGCTAAAATTCAGGTGGCAAGCAGAAGAGGGGCAAGAGCAGCCGGGATCTACAATTGCCAAGGCCAGGGCACCCACAGCCTCCTGCTGTCTCCTCAGGGTGAGTAAAACAGGGCTGAAAACAGCGCTGGATCCCGATCCTTTCTTCCTCTGAGGGCTGGCTGAGGGCAGCAGAGGCGGGCCCTGAGGAATCAGGGCTGTTTGCGGGGGATTGTTGCTGTAGGCCAGCATTGCCCTGGCAAAAGCCCTGGGAAGCCGAGGCAGGAGCAGGTGGGAAGGGCCGGCGCTGCTGCTGCTCCTGGCCGGGAGCCCCGGCCGGGCCGGGCCTGCGCCCGCTGCGCTGCGGCTGCTGCTGCTGCCAGAGCTGGGCGGGACTCGGGGACAGGGAATGGACACGGGGGGACAGCAAAGGCCTTGGGGGCTGCAGGGATGTTGGTGCTGGGGCCAGCGCCAGCACAGAGCTTCAGCCCGCAATGAACCCCGAGGGAAACGCTGGGGAAAGGCTCCATTCAGCCTTTCTTTACTCGGCGCTGTGAAGGGACCGAAATAAAAGGAGAGTGAGCAGGGCCCGACCCCTTCTCCTTTGGGAGGAGCCCCTGGGGCTGTGAGGGGCCGTGAGGGGAAATGAGAGGTTCTATGGGGCCATGAGAGATTCTATGGGGCCATGAGGGGCTGTGAGGGGAAATGAGGGGCCATGAAGGGACATGAGAGGCTGTGAGAGGTTCTATGAGGCCATGAGAGGTTCTGTGGGGCCATGAGAGGTAGTGAGGGGAAATGAGGGGCTGTGAGAGGTTCTATGGGGCCATGAGAGGTTCTGTGGGCTCATGAGGGGCTCATGAGGGCCCATGAGAAGCCTCAGCCCTGGCAGGAGGGGTCCCACCATGTCCCCAGGGCAGAGCAGCCGTGAGGGGCCGCGAGTGCAGATGTGGCAGTAGAGCGGGCTTGGGGCACCTCTGGGAAGGGATGAGACCCTTCCCCAGCTCCAAACCACACCAAACCCAGCATTAACAGGATGTTCCATCTTTAGAATCCACTGGCAACTTGGAAATGACTGTACAGTTTAATCCCAGTGGGAAAAGCAAGGGAATTTTCCCTGTGAGAGACATCCAGCCATTTTTATTCATGTCTAAGATTTAAAAGTCTTGACAGTGAAAAGTAATACTAATAAATAATAATAACAACAAGTTTATTTCTTGAATAATAATTCTTCTGAATCCAAACAATCAGCTCAGAAACATGTTTTTGTTTGTAATAGATTAGTAGTAAAGAAATAAATTGAAATAGATTTCATTTGTAATTCAGACATGTTTCATCCTTTTCCCCATTTCTGGTCTCCTTCCTCCAGGGTAATTTCCTTTACTCACCCACTTTCTAATAGGTAGAAGGGAGTTAAGCACACTGGAAAAGACAACAGCTCCTGTTTCCAAGGGAAGCAGCCACCACTCCAGGGAACCTGAATTGCCCCCAGGCACGTCTGCGCACTTGAAGGGTGAGCAGGTGCTGGGGACAGAGATCTCAAACTCCTTCTAAGGCTGTGAGAAACCCACCAGTGGCAAAGTATCATTGTGGGTCAGCTCCTGCTGAAATTCCATTCCCCCACACCCTCCAAATGGGCAGGCAGGGCTGGGCTCTGGCAGGGTTCAGTTTTGAGTGCCTTGTGCTCCCTGGCATGGAAGTGATCCTATGAACTCTGGTACTGATGGATTGTGGAATGGCTGCTGAAGGAGGAGGGGGAATCTCAGCAGACAGGAAAGTCTCTTCTTCTCCCTTCTCCCTGCAGAACCCCCTCTCCAAAGAGAAATGCCTGTGCTGGGTTTCCATGGCACCCCTTCCCTCAGCCCAGTGTCTGAGCCACTGTGTGCTCTGCAGGAGCCAAAGCCAGAGGAGTCCCAATATCAGTCACCCCACGGTCCCCACACAGCAGGAGAAAGCACTGCTTGCAGTGGGGCTGCTGATCTGTGACCCGTCCTGGTTCCATCCACCCCACTCCTCTCAGCCACAGGCACCAGAAGGATCCCAGGAAAGCCACAGTGCTCTACCAGATGCCAGGAGCACTCCCTGCTGTGGCCTCAGGGATGCTGGGTGACCTCGTGGATGAGGATCTGTGGCTGCTGATGGAATGTGTGGATGGAGGCCCTTGACAGGAGGTTGTTGGAGACACGTGTGGGGCTGAAGGAGAGATGGCAGCTGTCAGTGGGGAGGGCAGGGACCCCACTTGTGAGTCCATTGCCTTGGACACCCTCAGCCACAGGATGTCCAGGAAGTCACACAAGGCTTTGGCACTCTCAGCCTTCTTTCCCCCAAGTTCCTGCTTTCTGGACATTGACAGTAGAGAACCTTGCTTGTTTCTAGAACTAAAACAAAGATCCCAGATGGATCACACCTTGCTGGTTTTAGTCAGAAGCATCAGTGACCAAAAGTTGAATTTCCTTTTTTTGCTCACATCTTTGTTCCTTCTCAGTGTTCAGGCTGGGCTGTGGGGTGTCCTCATTTGCTGCATTTTCTGAGCTCCTCTTGGATCCTTTGAGCAATAGGTTGTGCCCTCTGAGGATCCTCTGTGCTCCTTGGTGACCCAGGAGAACCTTGCAGGCGGTTTTTGGGGGAGCTGCTGCTGTGATGTCACAGGAACGTTGCCGTGTCCTTGTGGTGTTCCCGTTGCTGTGGGGCACAGAGGCCTCAGTGTCAGAGCGGCTCTGGGCACCTGCTCATTGCCTGAGGATCCTCCTGCCCGAGGCATTCTCAGCAGCCAGCCCAGCCCCTGACGGGTGTCCTTCTGTCCTGGCAGGGGGACAGACAGTCTGCAGGTGTGTGCAGCACAGCCAAAATGATCCAGCAAGTGGTTGCTGCAGTTTGCACTCTGCACTCTGGGGCTTCTGATGGGTATTTTTTAACCCACTGGGCCCCTAAGTCGAGGATTTCCCCAGGTGCACCATATGTGCCTTTGGGATTGCTGTGGGCTTCCTGTTCTTCCTTTGGAACAGAGGTGATTCTGAAAGAAAATTGCCATTAAGATGCCATTTATTTGGGAAAGCTCTTGCCAACAACTTCTTAGAAAGGGGTTGTTTTTGGCCAGCAGGGTGTGCACAGCATTTGGAATGGAGCCTGGGGGGGTTCTGTTCCCCAAGAGGAGAGTCTGTGGCAGTGAACTCTGGCATTCCTCCCTCTGTTTGCTGGTCCAGCCAAAAACTGGACACAGCCTTGTATTTTGTGCTGTTCTCTTGCTTGCTGTGTGATCCAAACGGACTGTGGCTCCAGGAGGGAAGTTATGAAAGCAAAATGCTCTCTTGGCATTGACTTGTTGTGTGGGATTTTCCAGCAGAGGCAGCTTTTTCTCCTAACAGCATCTGGTTCAGGTGAAGGTCACCTCACACATGGATACTGGGAAGCTCCGTCTTCAGTGAGCAGGAAAGGAACCTTTGGTGTTCAGAGATCCCAGTTGTTCCCTTTCAACACCATCATGAGCCCAGTAAGCTCCAGTATGATCCTTGTCACAAGGCAGCACTCCCAGGATGGTCCCAGTTGCCTCTGGCTAGATCAACCCAGTCAGTCCCAGTATGATGCCATTGGCTCCCAGCACGCTCCCAGTTGCTCCCAGTCACCCCCAGTATGGGGGATGATGTGCATGGTGTGTTCCCAGTCATTCTCAGATACTCCTAGTATGAGTCCAGTCACTCCCAGTATGATCCAAAATTGGATTGCTGGGAGGCCTCATGGAATCCTGGAGACCATTGTGACACTCTAGGGCCCCATGGAACCGTGGTGACACCAGGTTGGCTGGGAGTGTTGATGTGCTGCAGGGTAGGAGGGCTCTGCACAGGGAGCTGGACAGGCTGGATCCAGGGCCCAAACCCAACAAGGTGAGGTTTAACAAGTCCAAGTGCCAGGTTCTGCACTTTGGCCACAACAACCCCTGCAGTGCTCCAGGCTGGGGACAGAGTGGCTGGACAGCAGCCAGGCAGAAAGGGAGCTGGGGCACGGATGGACAGCGGGCTGGGCATGAGCCAGCAGTGTGCCCAGGTGGCCAAGGAGGCCAATGGCTCCTGGCCTGGATCAGGAACAGTGTGGCCAGCAGGAGCAGGGCAGGGATTCCTCCCCTCTACTCTGCACTGGTTGGGCAGCACCTCGAGTGCTGTGTCCAGTTCTGGGCCCCCAATTTAGGAAGGCCATGGAGGGGCTGGAGCGTGTCCAGAGAAGGGCAACAAGGCTGGTGAGGGGTCTGGAGCACAAGTCCTGTAAGTGATAGTAAAAGGTCTCAAAATCTTAGAAAATTCGGGGACTTAGAAAGGAATTTAGGTTTGGAAAGGCCTTGGAAAAGTAGGCCCTGGGAAATGTTAGGCCTTGTACTTGCTAAAGATCAGGTCAAACTGCACCTGTGTAATCAGTAGATGATCATGATACAATTGTTAGATATGATTAGATATAATTATTGCTTAAAGAACATGAGGAACAATGTTAGGGGGCATGGGGGGATCATGAGAAATCCATGCTTGGGTAAAAACAATGCTTACAATAGAACAATGTAAGTTTAATAATTAATATGTAAGTTATATAATGATAGAGTATAAAAGATGTTCAGTTCCAAACCAAGATGGGTCAGATTTGGTACTGTGTACCCCTGACACCCAGAGCTCTTAATAAAGCACCTGCATATGATCATTTGTGATTATGTGTGTTCCTGAACACTAACCATTTCATCAAATTTTCCAGGAATTTTGTGAGATATTTGTGGGATGTTTCTGGAATTTGGTGGGATTTTGAGAAGATTTAGGGAATTTAGTGGAATGTTTCTGGAATTTTTTGGGATGTTTCTGGAATTTGGTAGGGTTTTGAGAAGACATGAAGAATTTTGAGGTATTTTTTAGATTGTGTGGAAATTCATAATAGTTTTGTGGGATGTGTCTGGAATTTTGTGGGACTTCTTTGGAATGTTGTGGAATTTTCTTAAATTTTGTGGGATTTTGAGGAGACTTGAAGAATTTTGAGGGATTTTTCTTAGAATGTGTGGAAATCTGTGGAGATTTTTTGGGATGCTACTGGAATTTGGTGGGGTTTTGAGAAGATTTCTGCAGTTTTGTGGTATTTTTTTCAGGAATTTTGAGGGATTTTGAGGAGACTTGAATTTTGTAGGATATTTCTTAGATTTTGTGGAAATTTGTGGAGATTTTGTGGGATGTTTCTGGAATTTGGTGGGGTTTTCAGAAAATTTAGGGAATTGTGTGGGATTTTTCTGCAATTTAGTGGGATTTTTCTGGAATTTTGTAGGATATTTTGGAGATTTTCTGAGAGTTTTGTGGAATTTTGAGGAGACATGAAGAATTTTGAGGTATTTTCTTAGGTTTTTGTGGAAATGTGTGGGGATTTTGTGAGATGTTTCTGGAATTTGTTGGGCTTTTGAAAAGATTTCCACAATTTTCTGGGATTTTTCTGCAATTTTGTGGGATTTTGTGGAGACTTGAAGAATTTTGTGGGATGTTTCTGGAATTTTGTGGGACTTTTTTGGAATGTTGTGGAATTTTCTTGAATTTAGTGGGATTTTGAGGAGACTTGGAGAATTCTGAGGGATTTTTCTTATAATGTGTGGAAATTTGTGGAGATTTTGTGGGATGTTTCTGGAATTTGTCAGGCTTTTGAGAAAATTTAGGGAATTTTGTGGGATGTTTCTAGAATTTTGTGGGATGTTTCAGGAATTTGGTAGGATTTCTGTGGTATTTTGTGGGATTTTTGTGGAATTTTGAGGGATTTTGAGGAGACTTGAAGAATTTTGAGGTATTTCTCTAGATTGTGTGGAAATTTGTAATAATTTTGTGGGATGTGTCTGGAATTTTGTGAAATATTGGGGAGACTTGAAAAATTTGGGGGTCCCACTCAACGTGTCCATGCACCCCCAGATTTCTTCCACAGCCCCCCTGTGATGGTGGAGGGTGGGGGCCGAGTGCTGGTGCCCCCCTGCCTGCAGCAGATCCAGCGGTGAGGGCAGTTCGGGGGGTCCCTCAGCATTTGGGGTCCCTGGGATTTGGGGTGACCCCCCGGCCCCCCCAGGATCTCCCTGAACACGCTGACGCTGCCCGTGCGCAGTGAGAAGGTTCAAACCTGGCACGGGGTCCCCAGCACTGCCACCCGCATTGCCCAGGTACCCCCAAACCTGCCGAGAACCCCCAAAGCCCCCGGGACACCCCAACCTCCCCTGATCCCAAACACATTCCTGGATGCTCCAAAAACTCCCCAAGACCGCAAAACTCCATACAGACCCCCCCAAACCCTTGCAGGACATCAAAATTCCCACAACACCTCCCCAGACCCCCTCAAGAAGGTTCATACGTGGCATGGGGTCCCCATCTCCATCACCAGCTGGCATCCCAAAACAGCCTTGGGACCCCCAATTCCACCCCTGGGATCGCCCAAATTCTCTCATCAGGACCCCTTGAGAACCCCCCAAAAACCACCATGGCCCCAAAACACCCAGAACTTCCGAAAATCCCCAGGAACTCCTCACCAAGGTTTATACCGAGCACGGGGACCCCATCGCCTTCATCGGCATCACCCAGGTACCCCCAAACCCCTCCCGGGACCCCCAACCCCTCCCGGGCTCCACTGCCGGAACCAACGGGAGCGGTGTTGCCCTTTTAAGAGGAGTTCCAGTGGGACCCGACAACACCGGGGGCCCTTAAAGCGGCCATGGTAGAGAGAACCCCCAAAATCCACCCTGGGGGACAAAACATCCCCTACAGGGGCTTGGGGTGTGGACACCCCTAAAAATGTCACTTAAAGCCGTCATGATCCCCCCTCAAAAGGGGCTTGTGGGGCTGCGGCCGCACAAACACCCTAAAATGGGGAGGAAAAAACACCCCTGTAGTGGTGGGATCCCCCCCAAAAAACCTGAAAAAGAGAAAAACTCCTCTTGAGAGGGGCCTGAAGACCCTGAAAGGCCCTGGAAGAGGGACAAGATCCCCTCCTGTGCTGGGGCCTCCCCGAGCCGGGAACTCTCCCGTTCCTGCACTCGGGGGAGCCCCGAACGACGGCGGCTCCTGGGCTGAGCCCCCCTCAGCCGGGGCTGCGGGGGGAACTGGGGGGGCTGGGACGGGGCTTGGGGCTCCTGGGGTGAACTGGGGGACCCTCAGTGCTCCCACCTCCCCCTGTTCCCCTGTCCCGCCCCGTTCCCATTGTTCCCCCAAAGCTCCGCTGCCCCCAGCTCGGTTTGGGGGGGACCCAGCCCTTTCCCATCGTGTCCCGGCCCGGCCCCGCTCACCCGAGGGCTCCGAACCACGCACAGGGACAGAGGAGGGACAGAGGAGGAGGAAGAGGAGGGACAGAGGAGGAGGAAGAGGAGGAGCAGGAGGAGGAAGAGCTGGAGCAGGCAGAGGAGGCTCCACCTGCGCTCCCCGCTCTCTGCATCTGCAGCTCCTTCGGGACCATCGCCCCCCATCCCGCAGGTGCCCGGGGAGGGGGAGCTCGCCCCAAATCCCCCGGGGCTCCCTGGCTTTGGGGTTTTTGGGGGGGATGTTTGGGGATGGCAGGGCTCCAGAGCCGAGCCGCAGATGCCCCTCGGGGGCACCCCGGGGGTCCCCGGGAGGTGTTTTTGGGGGGTCCCGGTGGCGGTGGCGGCAGAGCCCCGGCAAAGGGGCCGGGGGGATGCGGGTCCGGCATGGCCGGGAAAGGGGTTCGGGGCTCCCGGTGCCGGCAGTGGCTGCTCCCAGCATTGCCCAGTTGCTCCCCCCGTGTGGCTCCAGTTTCCTCTGCGCCCCACGATAAGCCAAATCACTCCCAGTCATTCCCTATTAGAGTACAATTTGTCTCCATTTTATCACATTTTTCCACATTTTTATCCAATTTTCCCCATTTTTATCCCATTTTTGCTCTATTTTCCTAATTTTTATCCTATTTTCATATAATTTTCGTCATTTTTATCCTAATTCTTATTTTTCACCAACTTTTCCCTCATTTTTTTTCCTTTTTCCTCCATTTCTGCCTTTTTTATCTCATTTTTCCGCAGTTTTCTCCATTTTTTCCTGATTTTTTTCCTATTTTTCCTCCACTCTTATTCAGTTTTTTCCCCATGTTTTCCTATTTTCCCCCCAATTTTTTTCCATTTTTAATCTATTTTTTTTCCCATTTCCCCATTTTACGCTATTTTTGCTCCATTTTTCCCCAGTTTTTTCCCCATGTTCTCTCCTATTATCCCCATTTTCTTCCATTTTTCTCCCATTTTTGCCTCATTTTTACCATTTTTATTCCCATTTTTACCCCAGTTTTCCCCATTTTTTCCCCCATTTTTATCCTGGTTTTATCTCATTTTTCCACAATTTTATCCCTATTTTCTTCCATTTCTTTCTCCCATGTTTCCCAATTTTTCCTCCATTTCCATCCCATTTTTTCCCTATTTTTTTTTGGTTTTGGCTCCATTTTCCCCCATTTTTCCTCCCGTTTTTCTCTTTCCTCCCTTTTTTTCTAGTTTTCCCCAACTTTTCCCCATTCTTCTTCAATTTCTATCTTATTTTTCCCCATTTCCCATTATCTTCGCCATTTAATTATCTCAAAAATTGAAATTTGGGGAAAAAAATAGAAATTTTGGTGGGGAAAAAAGGGTGCTTTGGGGGCAAAACTCCATGAATTTGAATCACAGCTTTCCCATGATTTTTCCATGATTTCCCCATGATTTCCAGCCAGAAGGAGGCGTGTGATTCATCTGAACATTCTGGAAGCTGGAAGAGGACCAGGCCATCAACCTTCCAAAAAATCTTGACCAGTTCATCCGCAATTCCACCTTTCCCCACTCCCCGGATTCCCAGGTCTGGAAATTCTTCTACGACCTCCCAGGTAGGCAATTCCCAAAATTCCATGGAAAAATGGGATAGGGGGATTTCATCCAGTTTTTTTTCCTGATTTTCCCCATTATTTTCCCCAATTTTTTTCTCTCTTTTTCTTTTTTTTTCTTAATTTTCCTGATTTTTCCGTCATTTTTCCCTGAATTTTTCCCAGTTTTTTCCCCATTTTTTTCCTGACTTTTTTTCCCTGATTTTTCCCCATTCCCAAAATTTTTTCTTTTCCACAACTTTTTCTTAAATTTTTCTTAAATTTTTCAGGCTTTTCCCATTTTTTCCCCATTTTTTCCCCATTTTTTCCCCTGATTTTCCCATTTTTTTTCCTGATTTGCCCCCAATTTTTTTCATTGTTTTTTCTGATTCCTTTCCCTGATTTTTTCCAGGTTTTATTCCCTTTTTCTTATTTTTTTCTCATTTTTCACAATTTTTTTCACATATTTTTCAAACTATTTTTCCTGATTTTTCCCTCTGATTTGTCGAAATATTTCCCCTTTTTTTCCTAATTTTTCCTGAATTTTTCCTGTTTGTTTCCTTGATATTTCCTAGTTTTTTCCCCAATTTTTCCCCCATTTTTCCAGTTTTTTCCCCACTTTCTTGTCCTCAGTTTTTATTTATTTTTTTCCTTGATTTTTCACTTTTTTTTTCTCAGTCTTCTTCCTCTTTCTTTTCCTGATTTTTCCGTTTTTTCCCAAATTTTTTCCTAAATTTTTTTCTTGATTTTCCCCCTCTTTTTCCTGATTTTTCCCTCTTCTTTTTGCAGCATCTTGCTGGTTATTCCCCAATTTTTTTCATAATTTGTCCCTGATTTTTCTCTGTATTTCTTAATTGTTTTACTGGTTTTTCCTGATTTTTTCCAGGTTTCTTCCCTCTCTTTTCTCGATTTTACCCAATATTTGCTCAATATTTTTCTAGATTTTCCCCATTATTCCCTGATTTTTCCTGACTATTTTCCTGATTTTTTTTTATGATTTCTTTTTCATTATTTTTTTATTTTTCTGATTTTTTTTCAATCTTTTCTCATTTTTTTTCTTAAGCTTTTCCTTGATTTTTGTGCTTTTTCCTGTTTTAATCCCATTTTTTTCCCCTGATTTTTCCCTTTTCCTTTCCCTAATCTTTCTGGTTTTCCCCAATTCTTTCCTGTTTTTTTTCATTATTTTTTTCTGATTTTTCCAGATTTTTTTATCCTTTTCCTGTTTGTTTCCCTGATTTTACACTGATTTTTTTTTTCCCCACATTTTTTCTCTGATTTTTTCCCAATTATTTTCCTTATTTTTTTGCAATTTTTTCTCAAATATTTCTGGGTTTTCCTTCATTTTTCCAACATTTTTCCTAATTTTTTCCTGATTTTTCCTGATTTTTCCCAGGGTCTTTTCAGCTTTCTTTTCCTGATATTTTCCCTGATTTCTCACAATTTTTCACAATTTTTTTCATGTATTTCCCATTTTTTCCTGATTCTTCTCTCTTCCTTTCCCAAATCGTTTCTAGGTTTTTCCCAATTTCTTCTCAAATTTCCCTAGTTTTTACCTGATTTTTCCTGTTTTTTTTCCTATTACTTTCTAGATTTTATTCCTCTTTCTTTTCTGGATTTTCCCCAATTTTTCCAAGTTCTTTCCCAGTTTTTTTCCTTATTTCTCCAATATTCTTTCCAATTTTCCCTGGTTTTTCATGATTTTTCCTTCTTTTCCTATTTTTCTGATTTTTCCCCCATTTTTTCTGATTTTTTCTGATTTTTCCTGATTTTTCCCAGATATTATCCACTTTCTTTTCCTGATTTTTCCCCCATTTTTCCCTTTTTTCCTTGAGTTTTCTCTTTTTTTCCCCCCAATTTTTCCTAGTTTTCCCCAATTTTTTGTCAAATTTACCCCTGTATTTCCCAAATTTTTCCCAATTTTTTCCTGATTTTTCCCTGATTTTTTTTTTTTTATTTTACCCTGATATTTTTCTGGTTTTCCCCTGAATTTTCCCTTTCATTTTCCTTGAATTTATCCTGCTTTTTTTCCCCAATTTTTGAGTTTCCTTCACATTCCCAGTCTGATCCCAGTAACTCCCAGTCTGATCCCAGTCACTCCCAGTCTAATCCCAGTCACTCCCAGTATGAGGCCAGTGGCCCCCAGTTGCTCCCTGGCAGTGCCAGTGTGACCCCAGTAGCCTCCAGTGGGATCCCTGGGACTCCCTGTCTCTCCCAGTATATCCCAGTCAGCCCCAGCACGCTCCCAGTCATTCCCAGCTCCTCCCAGTTGCTCTCAGCATGATTCCAGTTGTTCCCAGCCACTCCCAGTCAATCCCAGTATGATTCCAGTCACCCTCAGTGGGATCCCAGTCTCAGCCAGCAGGGACCCAGCTGCTCCCACTGGGATCCCAGTATGATCCCAGTTGAGTATGATCCCAGAATAGTTGCAATTCTTCCCAGTTCCTACCAGTGTGATCCCAGTTGTCCCTGGAATAGTCCCAGTCCATCTCAGCACGGTCCCACTCACTCCCAGTTTCTCCCAGTGTGGTTCCAGCTGTTCCCAGTATGGTCACAGTCACTCCCAGTATATCCCATGTGCCCTCAGCATGCTTGTGCTCATTCCCAAGGATTCCCAGTTGCCCCAGTAAGGTTCCAGTTACCCCAGTCCAAACCAGTCCCTGCCAGTGCTGCCACTCCTGGGATCCCCCAGCGCTCTCTGTGTTCCCTGGTCCCACATCTCCCCAGAGGAGCCCCAAGGGCTGGCAGTCCCCAGCCAGGGTCCCCAGCCAGCCCCAGGTTGGATCTGCAGCCCCCAATTTTCCCAGTTTCCCTCTCCTTTTCCCCGGGCCGGGTTCCCCCCGTCCCCAGCGGGTGGGAGCAGCGGAGAGCCCCGCGCTGCCCATCCCGACCTGTCCCGGCTCCATCCCCGCTCCTGCCGTGGGCTGTGAGGGGTTTGGGAACGGGGCACCGAGGGTGTCACTGCTCCTGGGGGAGGAGGGTGAGGGATGGAAGAGGAGGGAGGAAGAAGGAGAGAGAGAAGGGATGGAAGTAGGAGAAGGAGCTGGCGTTAGGGAGGAAGAGGAGTACAAAGGATGGAAGGGGAGGAGAGGGAGGAAGAGGAAGGACAAAGGATCAGGGAAAGGAGAAGGAACCACAAGGTCGAGCACTCCCTGAATTCATAGCCCCCTCCTGTGGGATCATCACCCACCATCCCACAGGTGATGGGGGAGTGAGAGCTTTGCCCGGATATCCTGGGGGGGTCCCTGGGTTGGGTTTGTTTTGCGGGCAGGGATGTTTGGAGAATGTGGAACTCCAAAGCTGAGCGGAAAATCCTACTTGGGGGGACATTGGGGGGTCTCACCATCCTTAAGTGGGGAGATGGAAACAGGGGGAACTTTTCAGATTCCTGGCACTCCCAGCAGCCTGGGGAGGGCAGGGACTGAGCAGACAGGGGAACCCCCAGTACAAGCGTGACCCCCGGCAGCTGGGACAGGGGGGAACCTCTGAACACCAAATGGGAGAGACCAGAGATGGGGAACTCCTGGGAAACATTTTCAGGGCTGAATCTTGGTGTTTGGGAGGTTTTTATAGACTCCAGAGGCTTGGTGACTTCTAGAGATGAACTTGCACAGGGGGAGCCCCCTAACCCAATGTGCCCATAAACTGTATTTTTCCCCAAACCAGGATTTCCCATTCCCAAACCTTGGCTGGATGGAGAAGGCGGCTGTGAGGAAGAGGAAGATGCCCCAGGACACCCAGGCAGGTGAGGAGGAAGTCAGTGCCCCTTTCCCCCTCTCTCCTGCTCCATCTCCCAGCCCAGCCTGGCCCCCGGCTGCAGGACAACCCCGCTGCCGACGCCGTCCTGCCGGGGACGCACTGGGGGGATCTCCTTCCCCTTCCCTCTGGCACGGAGGCAAATCCCATCCTCTCCTTGTCCTTCCTCCTCCAGACAAGGAGCTGAGGATGGAGACCAGGGAGGACAAATTCCCTCAGCAGAACCTCACGGAAGAGGCTGATTTGAGCAGCTCCACAGTGCAGGAATCCAGTGGGGAGGGAAATCCACAGAGATCCCGCAGGAGGAGGGGCTCCAAACCCATCCCAGGGTGCTCTGAGGAGGAAAGACCCACCCTGTGCCGGGAAGGCGGCCGGAGATCCAGCCAGGGCTCTGAGCTGGTGGTCCATGAGCAGCCTCAGGATGGGGAGAAGCCCTACAAGTGCTTGGAGTGTGGGAAGAGCTTCAGCCGGAGCTCATTCCTGATCCGCCACCAGATGATCCACACTGGGGAATGGCCCTACGAGTGTGGGGAATGTGGGAAGGGCTTCAGCTGCAACTCCAAACTCATCACCCACCAGCGCATCCACAGTGGGGAGAGGCCCTACGAGTGTCCTGAGTGTGGGAAGAGGTTTCACATTAGGTTCAGTCTCTTCAGGCACCAGCGGATTCACACGGATGAGAGGCCCTTCCGCTGCCCTGACTGTGGGGAGGGCTTCAAGCGAAACTCCCACGTCATCAGGCACCGGCGCATCCACACTGGGGAGAGGCCCTATGAGTGTGGGGAATGTGGGAAGAGCTTCACCCAGAGCTCCAGCCTGACTATCCACCAGAGGACTCACACTGGGGAACATCCCTATGACTGTGAGAAATGTGGGATGACCTTCATATGGAGGAAACAACTGACCATCCACCAGATGATCCACACTGGGGAGAGGCCCTACGAGTGTCTCCAGTGTGGGAAGAGGTTTCAGACCAGCTCCCATCTCCTCCAGCACCAGCTGATTCACACGGATGAGAGGCCCTTCCACTGCCCCGACTGCAGGAAGGGCTTCAAGCACAACTCCAACCTCATCAAGCACCGGCGCATCCACACTGGGGAGCGGCCCTACGAGTGTCCCCAGTGTGGGAAGAGCTTCTCCTGGAGCTCTAGCTTGACCCAACACCAACGGAGGCACCGGTAAGGGAAGCCCTGCGAGTGCCCCAAGTGCAGGAAGGTGTCCATGCGCTGCTCCAGCTCCATCCTCCATCAGAGGACCCACGTTTGGCAGAGCCCTGATGACCCACGTTCCCAGTGATCTGTGTTGGGAAGACACTGGGCTGGTGGTCATTTTGATTTGGCCCTGATATTCTTTTGATTCATCTTCATTCCTTTAAAACAGACAAAATTTGGGTAAAAGTCTACAGATTCATCAAAGGCATCTAAAACATCTCTTTTACTAGTGCTTGAAGGGAATCTGGTATTCAGGGAGGTAATGGGGAGGGTTTTGGGGGTATTTGGTTTATTTGTCTCCATCTCTTGCCACTCAAGGAGATGAGCAAATTCTATCTGTCACCTCAAAACTACTCAGTGCCATTGAAATCTACTCAATCCCACCCAAAATTGCTGGATTCCACTGTCCTGCAGGGTGTGTTGCCTTAAGTTTTAGCTTTCATATTTTTCAAATTCTGCACTGCCTGAGTTTGTAGCTTTGAACTTCCTATTAAGTGTTAGTGAGCTCTCTTCACAGAGTAGGTAGACAAAACAATTCCTTTACTAGCTTGATACCAAGGACAGTCATTATAAGTTCCATGTCCAAAAGTATGAACAAGTCTGGACTGAAGAGAGAAAACAAGAAGGATGGGACTTCATCATCTGAAGCTCTAATTGGACCATGAACCCAAATACAGAGATGGATCTAAACTTCTAAAAATATGCGACCTTGTGATCAGTTGTCCATTTGTGTGACATTTGTTTTTGGTCCATCTTGGGTGTAGCCCTGGCCAGGCTCTTGTTGTATCTTGTTGGCCAGGCACAAGTTGTATCCTTTAAGGCCTTTTAATAAACTTTATACTTAACTCTGTCCAGCCTCTGTTCTAGGTCAGCCTTCTAAAGGCATCAGGTGGAAAGGGGTTGGAAGGGGATTGGGTGAAGTGGGATGCAAATCAGGAGGGGTGAGATGGGTATTGGGTGAGATGGAGTTTGGGAGGTGTGAAATGAGGAAAGTAAGGCTTGGGAAGGGAGTCTTGATGTCCAGGTCCAGCAGAGATGGGATGGGTTGGGGTTGGGATTTGGGATGTGGGGTGGGGTCTGCAATGAGACAGCCAAAGTTTGGGGATAATAATCAAAGGGGGAGCCCATTACTGAGTGAGTTTTGGGATATTTCACATTCCTGAAGAGATTTTGGGGTATCTCACATTTCTGAGGCGCTTTTGGGGCACTCTCCAGCTCTTGGGGGCTCCTGAGAGCAGCTCCATGGAGCCCCATTGCCAGGGCTGGTTGCCATGGGCACGAGCTCAGAGCTGTAGCCAGAGTGCGTTGCCTCAGCGCTGGAGAGCAGAGAAATGATGAATGGCCCCAGACATCTCCAGGGTGTGTTTGGGGGCAGAGCAAGTTCTGCCTGTGTGGGGCGGTCACTGCCCCAGCCCAGCCACTGCAGCCTCTGCTCCAGCCCCAAAGTGGCTGCCAAGCCCCTGGCACCCCAAAAACCCCAGCTGGGAGAGGGAGCAGAGCAGGTGAGGCTGTGACACGGGTGTGACACTGACATGTGCCACGGCCCTGGAGCTCAGAGCAGCTGAGATGGTGCTGGATCCAAGGCTGACTGTGGATCTCTGTCCCTCTCTCGCTTCTCCTGACTTCAGTTTTCAAAATCTGGATAGCTTGAAGTTGGACGGGTTGGGCAAGTTGGCTCAGTCTGTGCTTAGTGAAGTGATTTCCTCTAATTGCATGCAGCTTTATGATTTTCCGAGGACCTCATTCTCTAAAGTCTGCAGCTGAAAGTTTGTTGCCATCCTCCTGAGAAGTTTTTTTTTCTCCCATGCACTGCCCGAGGGGATGGAGGTACCTCAGGTCCCTTTCCAGCAGGGCCCGAGCGAGCTTGGGGCACAGCACAGGAACTGCAATGCTGAGCCAGGCCTGGCTGGGTTGGAGGAAGCAGAAAGGCCAAGCCCTGAGCCCAGGCCTGGCCCAGCAGGGCCTGTCCCTCACGGGTGGCTCGGGGCTCTTTGTGGGGCAGTGGGATGTGAGGGGCAGCAAGGACAAATGCCATCAACCTGCGAGCCCTGCCAGCCTCCTCAGGGAGGGCCGAGGGAGGAGCAAAGACCTTCCTGGGGCTGTGCCAGTGGAGTTGACCCTAAATTTCTTCTCCCAGGCAGCTTTAGGACACGGAACGTGGAGAAGCCAGAGCCAACTCTCAGCCTTCCACAGTCCTCCAGTAGAATCCAGTGTGGGGAGCAGCCTGGGAGCAGGGTTTGTGTGTCAGGGGAGGGGAATTCAGAGCCCTTTTCTCCCCCATGGCCTGAGGGTCTGCATTTTCAATGGCCCTGCAGCTGCCAAAGGGGCCTTTTTCAACCAGCTGAGAACAGTTCTGCTGATAGCCTATCCTAAACCCGTTTTTCCTGCAAATGTGCCTATGAAGCCTCATTTTTTGTAGCCCCAGGTTTTGTGTGCATGCAGGTGTCTCAACTGAAGGGTGGAACAGCTCTGTCAGGTATGAGTTCTCTTTCTCCTGCTGTTTTTTTTGTTGGTTTATTTTTTAAATTATCTCCCCCAGTGAGCTGCGGGCAGTGCTCTGTAACTGTGTGTGACACTTGTCTGTGGCACTGTGGGGGTGGCCAAGGGCACCTTCCCCGAGCTGTGTGCAGAGGAATCCACAGCAGCCCAGGCCGGGGGTGCTCAGTGGCCGCTCAGTTCCGCTGACTGGACGCGGCTCTGGCCGCTTCCCTTGGAGCGTCTCCAGGGAGGGAACGCTGGGGCTGCTGGCCCGGCTGTGCTGTCACTGCCAGGGGAACGCTGGGGCTGCTGGCCCGGCTGTGCTGTCACTGCCAGGGGAACGCTGGGGCTGCTGGCCCGGCTGTGCTGTCACTGCCAGGGGAACGCTGGGGCTGCTGGCCCGGCTGTGCTGTCACTGCCAGGGGAACGCTGGGGCTGCTGGCCCGGCTGTGCTGTCACTGCCAGGGGAACGCTGGGGCTGCTGGCCCGGCTGTGCTGGCACTGCCAGGGGAACGCTGGGGCTGCTGGCCCGGCTGTGCTGTCACTGCCAGGGGAACGCTGGGGCTGCTGGCCCGGCTGTGCTGTCACTGCCAGGGGAACGCTGGGGCTGCTGGCCCGGCTGTGCTGGCACTGCCAGGGGAACGCTGGGGCTGCTGGCCCGGCTGTGCTGTCACTGCCAGGGGAACGCTGGGGCTGCTGGCCCGGCTGTGCTGTCACTGCCAGGGGAACGCTGGGGCTGCTGGCCCGGCTGTGCTGGCACTGCCAGGGGAACGCTGGGGCTGCTGGCCCGGCTGTGCTGTCACTGCCAGGGGAACGCTGGGGCTGCCCCGCTCCTGCCCCACCCCATCAGCTCTGCCAGCGCCTCCAGGGGACACAAAGGCTGAGCCCAAGGCTGAGAGTTGCACAAGGGGCTGAGCTGGCATCTGGGACCCATTGGGATCATGGAGTGCAGCCCCCGGCCCTGCACAGACACCCCAACAATCGCAGCCTGTGCATCCCTGGCAGCGCTGGCCAAAGGCTCCTGGAGCTGCGGCAGCCTCGGGGCCGTGCCCATTCCCTGGGGAGCCTGGGCACTGCCCCAGCCCCCTGGGGGGGAAGAAGCTTTTGCTCATCTCCAGCCCAGCCTTGCCCTGGCCCAGCTCCAGCCGTTCCCTCGGCTCCTGTCCCTGCTCACCTGGGCAGAGATCAGAGCTTGCCCACAGAAGCTGTGGCTGCCCCTGGATCCCTGGAAGTGTCCAAGGCCAGGTTGGATGGGGCTTGGAGCAGCCTGGGATAGTGGAAGGTGTCCCTGTCCATGGCAGGGGATGGAATGAGATGAACTTTAAGGTCTCTTCCAAGCCAAGGCATTCTGTGATTCTGTGATTTTGGGAGAGATGCTGAAGCTCTGGCTCAGCTTTATCTCAGCAAATGTCTGGAGCCAGCAGCAGCCATGGGTGGGATCATCTCCTCCTCCCTCTCGCTGTGGCTGTAACTCACCCAAGGGCAATGTCATAAATGAAATTGAAATTTGGACAGCTAGGGCTATTGGGTTAACAGCAGTTTAATAACAAGAAAAAATTGATACCATTTAGTGAATTGAATACAAGAAAACAATTTAATAAAAGAATATAATTTAGTGGATTAAATAGCAATTTGATATAGAAGGAATACAATTTAGTAAAAGAGTACAATTTAGTGAATATATTCATATATATATATATATACACATATGCATATATTTGTATGAATATATATATGAATATAGCTTGCCAGTAATTATGATTAAAGCATAAGCAAAGCTGACTGGAGTACAGAGAGGGCTTCTCACCCCACCTCACGTACAAAACAAAGCAATTCAAACTAAACTTATATACTGTATGCTTATACATATTCATTCATGTTTCCCATAAATTTCCCCCTACTTCCAATTTTTAAATTTTACATCACTATTCTTCATGGTGCATGCTTCACTTGTTGCTAGGGGGTCTTCAGTCTTCTTTTGGTGGTCTTTTGGATGAAGGCTTACACTCATCCTCATTGTCCTCTGGATAACCTCACAGGCTGTGTGTGTGTACCAAGTGTTGTGTTATGTAAGTAAGCATTGTGCTCCACTAATTAGTCTTATATTTTATAATTTTCAGGCCCAGTGCCTAAAGTCATCTCAACTTTATCCATCTCAAGGTTGATTTTGTCTTAGGACATTTCTTATCTCAAAACTACATCCTGTATCTTAATTTTAACATGTAACATCTGTAGAGGGGTACATCTGCCTTGTAACACCAATTCCCTTGATTGCTTCTAATAATAACTTTCCAAATAGTTATAATTTAGTTAGCACGAATCATTTCCATTTATTACAGGAGGGTGTGAAAACAGGAGCATTGTTTGGTGTGGCCTCCTCTCTGCCTTTCACACCTTTCAGTGCTTTGCGCCAGCCAAGAGCTTTCTCCAGGAGTGCAATGAAGCAGCTGTTGCTGCTCCCAGCTCTGGCTCTTCCCAGTCTCTGCCCCTGCCTGGTTTTGTCCCTCTTGCTGTGCCCTCTGTTCCCCCAGGGGGCTGCCCCAGGCTGAGGGATCAGATGCAGGCACTGCTGCTGCTCCCTGGGGACCAGCCCCAGTTTGGTTGTTGCTGTCAGTGCCAGCAGAAGCGGTGGCTGGAGCAGCGGGTGCTGACAGTGGTCCAAGGCCCGGGACTGGAGGGGTCCCTGGGCTGGGGCTGGGAGGGAGCTGCCCCTTGTTCTCCCTCTGCCTCCCGCAGAGCTGGGCCGGGCACAAGTGGGGCAGCAGAGCCAACAGGGAGCCTGCGAGTCTCTTGCAGCCGTGCCTGCTCAGAGTTTGGCCTTGGAGCTTCAGGTGGGCAAAGGCAGCTGCTCTGCTCCCTCTGCGTGTGCCCGTGTTCAGCAGTGCTGCTCCATCAGTCTGTGCCCAGCAACGGGGAAAAGCCTCAGCCCTGCAGGGCCAGGAGCTGCCGGGCTCTGCCTGAGCAGCTCAGCCAGCGGGAAGGGAGCTGCTCCACACGGGAACCAGGAGCAAAGGACGTGCCTTTTCTAGGACATGTCTTCTGTTAAAAAAAAAAAACAAAACCATGAAAAAACCCCAAAACAAAAAAAACCCACAAAAAACAAAAAACAAAAGAAAACAAAAAAAAAACCCACAAAAAAATATGAAAGATAAAAATTACCCCCAAATGTGTAGTGAAAAATCTTCTGTAACTCTGGAGTAATAAAGAGGTAACTGATCTTTTGAAAAAGAGAACTCAGCTTTGATTTTAGTTCCTTAGTTTGTACACGTGCTAGTGGAAAGGATCCATTAGCTGCCTTCCTTTACAGATTTGATGGATGTTTTCCAATATTAAGATATTTTACACTGCAGTTAAGGGAATAGGAAATTGAAATACGTGTTCTTCATGACTGTGTCTTAAGTGTCAAAATTTTGCGGTTTGAAACTTGGACCTAAAGTGTTGCAAATGAAAGTGATAAATCCCAATGGACTGAGGGAATGCAGCTTTTCCTCTGGGATGTGCAGCACTCCAAGGACTTCCTCCGTGGGGCTGTGGGTGCTTGGAGCTTTGTCCTGTGCCACTCTGGGATGTCATGAAATGGGACTTCACCTGCCACCAGCCCAGGTCACGCTCTGCCACCCCAGCTCCTTGGACCTTGTGTCCCCAAAGAAGACACAAGGTGTTTCTGCTGCTCCACCTTTGCACAGATCCACAGAGAGCTGGGATTATCCCAAGTCTCATGTCTCCATTGTGCCATATTCCTAAAGAACCAGCAGCCCATCCAGACGAATATGGTGAGTTATGTGGATGGCTGTCAGCTCCCTTTCCTGCCTAGAAATCCTGAAACTGCTTCTAAATGCTGTTCCCTTCAGCTCTTGGACACCTACTGACACAGAGCTGGGAAAAAAATGCCCTGGCCATGGCTTACAAGGTGAGTTCTGCCAAAGTTAGAGCTCTGTGGGAAATCTCTATCCATCCCTCTCCTTTTAATGTATCTGTACGTGGGGGTGTGCATGGATGTGTCTTGGATGGAAAGGAAGGAGTGTGCAAACAACGTGACTGACACTTTCACTCTCTGTGTTCATTCCATACTCATGGGTACCAAGATATTATGGAAATCTTTGCAAGGACAGACCCTTCTGTCCATGGATACAGAGACATCCAAGAGCCCCTGGCACAGACAGACCCTTCTGTCCATGGATACAGAGACATCCAAGAGCCCCTGGCACAGACGGACATTGCTCCTCTTCAGCCACTGACAGGATGAGACCCTGAGACTGGGGCTTGGCCTTCCTCGTGGTGAGGGGCATCAAGGAAGGCTGCAGTGTGATGGAGACTGTGATGGGCTGGGAACTCACTGGGGGAAAGGAGGGAGCAGTTGTGAAGTAAAAGGCAGATGTGGGGACAGAACGGTTCAGAGAAGGGCTGAGCTACAGCTTGAGCAAGCTGAAAAATGTCATTTGGGGTCATCCCAGATGGATTCCATTTCAGAAATCATGGAACAAGTTTAATTTTTGGGGGGTGTCATGTTTTCCCTTGGAGGTGGACACTCTGCAGACTTGAGCTGCATTGCCAAAATGCTCAAGTCTCTGCTGCAGGTCACAGCGTTTCTTCTTTGGCTGATCCCGGCCCGGTGCTGAGCCCAGCAGAGCCCTGGCAGAGCCCAGAGCAGCCTCAGCATCCGCAGAGCCCGGCTGCAAGGAGAGAAAGCAGAAACCGCCCGTCAGCTGAAGGCTCCTGTCCCCTTGTCCCAGCCAGCCGCGGTGCCCAGGCCATGCTGGCCGTGCTCAGAGCTGGGCCCAAAGCTGCCCATCACTGCTGCCTTGGGGAGCAGAGCAGGAGGGCAGGACATGTGCCCAGCCTGCAGCCAGCCACGGCAGATCCAGCCCCTCAGCAGCTGCCCAGAGCGGGATGCTCCTGTGCCCGCTGCCATCTCCCAAAAGCTCTTGTCCCAGCCATGCCAAGGAGATGAGGACCCACCTCACACCATCCGCTGCCACAAGAAAAGCTGGTCCCAAACGATGTCCTCAGTCTTCTCCAAGGGCACGGCCCATCCACGCCACAGCTGGTCCCAAGCACTTCCTGATCCAGACTGGACCCCACCTAGAACGCTTCCTTTAGAAAAACAAACAACAAATTAATGAAAATAGGTTACAGACAAAAAGGGGGAACAAGAAAAATGGTAAAAAATCTTATGTCTGTCAGGAGCTTGAGGAAGGCCCAACCCCTACATTCTAGGGAAAAACCCACCCATGGGTGAGGGAAGCCCATGCTTTCTCCCTTTCCCCCTGCACTGTCCCCCAAAATCACGGTGATCCCAAAGCAAAGCAGGGGAGTGGAGCAGCCCAAGCCCTTCCTTGCCTGCACAGCAAAGCAGCCATGCTCAGGTTCTAGAGTCCCTGTGCTCCAAATTGTGGGATTTTTCTTAGATTTTCTGGTATTTTGTGGAGATTTGGTGGGATGTTTCTGGAATTTTTGGGATTTATTTGTACTGTTGTAGATATTTCTGGAATTTTGTGGGATTTTTCTTGAATTTTATAGGATATTGAGGAGATTTTGTGGGAGTTTTCTGGGATTTTGAGGGATTTTTAGCAGACATGAAGGATTTTGAGGTAATTTCTTAGGTTTTGTGGAAATTTGTGGGGGTTTTGTGGGATGTTTCTGGAATTTGTTTGGCTTTGGGGAAAATTTCTGCAATTTTATTGGATTTTTTTCCTGGAATTTTGTGGGATTTTGTGGTAACTTAGAGAATTGTGAGGGATTTTTCTTCGATTCTATGGAATTTTGTGGAGATTTGGTGGGATATTTCTGAAATTTGGTAGGGTTTTGAGAACATTTAATGATTTGTGTGGGATTTTTCTGCAATTTTGTGGGATTTTTCTTGAATTTTGCAGGATATTGGGGAGATTTTGTAGTAGTTTTTTGGAATTTTGAGGGATTTTGAGGTGACATGAAGAATTTTGAGGTATTTTTCTTAGAGTTTGTGGAAATGTGTGGGGATTTGGTGGGATGATGACTGGAATTTGTTGGGGTTTTGAGAAGATTTCTGCAATTTTGTGGGATTTTCTGAAAATTTTAGGGGATTTTTCTTAAATTTTTTGGATATTCAGGGGATTTTTGGAAATGTTTCTCAAATTTGGTAGGGTTTTGAGAAGATTTCAGCAATTTTGTGGGATTTTCTGCAATTTTGGGTAAATTTGTGGAGATTTTATGGGATGTTTCTGGAATTTGGGGGGGTTTTGAGGGATTTTAGGGAATTGTGTGGGATTTTTCTGCAGATTGGTAGGATTTTGTGGGGACTTGAAGAATTATGAGGGATTTTTCTTACCTATCTTGGAATTTTGTGAAGATTTGGTGGGATCTTTCTGGACTTTGCTGTGGTTTTCAGGAAATTTATGAAATTGTGTGGGATTTTTCTGCAGTTTGGTGTGATTTTTCTTGAATTTCATAGGATATTGAGAAGATTTTCTAGGAGTTTTGTGGAATTTTAAGGGATTTTGAGAAGACATGAAGAATTTTGAGGTATTTTCTTAGATTTTGTGTAAATGTGTGGGGATTTGGTGGGATGTGACAGGAATTTGTTGAGGTTTTGAGAAAATTTGTAGGATATTGTTGTGGGATTTGTCTCCAATTTGGCGGGATTTTTCCTGAATTTCATAGGATATTGTGAAGATTTTCTGGGAGTTTAGTGGAATTTTGAGGGATTTTTAGGCGACATGAAGAATTTTGAGGTATTTTCTTAGATTTTGTGGAAATGTGTGGTGATTTGGAGGAATGTGACTGGAATTTGTTGGGGTTTTGAGAAGATTTCTGCAATTTGGTGGTATTTTTTTCTGGAATGTTGTGGGATTTTGAGGAGTCTTGAAGAATTTTGTGGTATTTTTCTCTAGATGTTGTGGAAATTTGTGGTGATTTGGTGGGATGTTTCTGCAATTTTGTGGGATTTTTTTGCCCAATGTTGTGGTATTTTGTGGAATTTTGAGGAAACTTGAAGAATTTGTGGGATTTTTCTTAGATGTTGTGGAAATTTGTGGCGATTTGTTGGGATGTTTCTGGGATTTGGTGGGGTTTTGAGGAAATTTAGGAAATTGTGTGGGATTTGTCTGCAGTTTGGTGGGATTTTTCCTGAATTTCATAGGATATTGAGAAGATTTTGTGGGAGTTTTGTGGAATTTTGAGGGATTTTGAGGCGACATGAAGAATTTTGAGTTTTTTTCTTAGATTTTGCAGAAATGTGTGGGGATTTGGTGGGATGTCACTGGAATTTGGTGGGGTTTTGAGAAGATTTCTGCAATTGTGTGGGATTTTTTTCTGGAATGTTGTGGGATTTTGAGGAGACTTGAAGAATTTTGTGAGATTTCTCTTAGATTTTGTGGAAATGAGTGGTGATTTGGTGGGATGTTTCAGGAATTTGGTGCGGTTTTCAGAAAATTTATAAGATATTATGTGGGATTTTTCTGCAATTTTTTTTAATTTTTCTTGAATTTCATGGGATAATGAGAATATTTTGTGGAGTTTTGTGGTATTTTGTGGGACTTTGAGAAGACTTTAAAAATTTTGTGGAATTTTTCTTAGATTTTGTTGAAATGTGTGGGAATATGGAGGGATGTGACTGGAATTTGTTGAGGTTTTGAAGTGATTTGTAGGATATTGCGTGGGATTTTTCTGCAATTTGGTGGGATTTTTCCTGAATTTCATAGCCTGTTGGGAAGATTTTCTGGGAGTTTAGTGGAATGTTGTGGGATTTTGAGGAGACATGAAGAATTTTGAGGTTTTTTCGTAGATTTTGTGGAAATGTGTGGGGATTTGGTGGGATGTGACTGGAATTTTTTGGGGTTTTGAGAAGGTTTCTGCAATTTTGTGCAATTGTGTGGGATTTTTCTTAGATTATTGTGGGATATTCAGGGGATTTTTTGAGATGTTTCTGGAATTTGGTAGGGTTTTTAGAACATTTCTGCAATGTTGTGGTATTTTTTTCTGGAATGAAGTGGGATTTTGAGTAGACTTGAAGAATATTGTGGGATTTTTCTTAGATGTTGTGGTAATGTGTGGTGATTTGGTGGGATGTTTCTGGAATTTTGTGTGATTTTTTCCCAATGTTGTGGTATTTTGTAGTATTTCGAGGAGATGTGAAAAATTTTGTTGGATTTTTCTTAGATTTTGTGGGATATTCAGGGGATATTTTGAGATGTTTCTGGAATTTGGCAGGATTTTCAGAAAATTTAGGTCATGGTGTGGTATTTTTTTCTTGAATGTTGTGGGATTTTGAGGTGACTTGAAGAATTTTGTGGAATTTTTCTTAGATTTTGTGGAAATTTGTGGGGATTTGGTGGGATGATTGTGGAATTTGGTGGGGTTTTGAGGAAATTTATGAAATTGTGTGGGATTTTTCTTGAATTTGGTAGGATATTGAAAAGATTTTTTGGGAGTTTTCTGGAATTTTGTGGGGTTTTCAGGAGAAATGAAGACTTTTGTGGGATTTTCTTAGATTTTGTGGAAATGTGTGGCGATTTGGTGGGATGTTTCTGGAATTTAGTGCGGTTTTCAGAAAATCTGTAGGATATTATGTGGGAATTTTCTGCATTTTTTTGAATTTTTCTTTAATTTCATAGGATAATGAATAGATTTTTTTGAGTTTAGTATTTTTTGGTCTTTGAAGAGACTTGAAAAATTTTGTGTAATTTTTCTTAGATTTTGTGGAAATTTGTGGGGATTTGGTGGGATGTTTCTGGAATTTGGTGGGGTTTTGAGGAAATTTATGAAATTGTGTGGGATTTGTCTGCAGTTTGGTGGGATTTGTCTTGAATTTCATAGGATATTGAGAAGATTTTCTGGGAGTTTTGTGGAATTTTTTTGGGATTTTGTGGAGACATGAAAAATTTTGAGTTATTTTCTTAGATTTTGTGGAAATGTGTGGGTATTTGGTGGGATGTGACTGGAATTTTGTGGGGATTTGAGAAGATTTCTGCAATTTTGTGGAATTGTGTGGGATTTTTCTTAGATTATTGTGGGATATTCAGGGGATTTTTTGAGAAGTTTCTGGAATTTGGTAGGGTTTTGAGAAGATTTCTGCAATATTGTGGTATTTTTTTCTGGAATGTTGTGGGATTTTGAGGAGACTTGAAGAATTTTGTGTAATTTTTCTTAGATTTTGTGGAAATTTGCGGCGATTTGGTGGGATGTTTCTGGAATTTGGTGGGGTTTTGGTAATATTTCAGAATTGTGTGGGATTTTTCTGGAATTTGGTGGGATTTTTCCTGAATTTCATAGGATATTGTGAAGATTTTCTGGGTGTTTTGTGGAATTTTGAGAGATTTTGAAGAGACATGAAGAATATTGAGGTATTTTCTTAGATTTTGTGCAAATGCGTGGGGAATCGGAGGGATGTGACTGGAATTTGTTGGGGTTTTGAGAAGATTTCTGCAATTTTGTGGAATGGTGTGGGATTTTTCTTAGATTATTGTGGGATATTCATTGGATTTTTTGACATGTATCTGGAATTTGGTAGCGTTTTGAGAAGATTTCTGCAATGTTGTGGTATTATTTTCTGGAATGTTGTGGGATTTTGAGGAGACTTGAAGAATTTGGTTGGATTTTCTTAGATTTTGTGGAAATGTGTGGGGATTTGGTGGGATGTTTCTGGAATTTAGTGAGGTTTTGAGGAAATTTATGAAATTGTGTGGGATTTGTCTGCAGTTTGGGCGGATTTTTCTTGAATTTTGTCGGATATTGAGAAGATTTTCTAGGAGTTTTGTGGAATTTTGAGGGATTTTTAGGCGACATGAAGAATTTTTAGTTATTTTCTTAGATTTTGTGGAAGTGTGTAGGGATTTGGTCGGATGTGACTGGAATTTGTTGGGGTTTTGAGAAGATTTTTGCAATTTTGTGTGATTTTGTGGAATGGTGTGGGATTTTTCTTAGATTATTGTGGGATATTCAGGGGATTTTTTGAGATGATTCTGGAATTTGGCAGGGTTTTCAGAAAATTTATGTAATTGTGTGGTACTTTTTTCTGGAATGTTGTTGGATTTTGAGGAGACATGAAGAATTTTGAGGTATTTTCTCAGATTTTGTGGAAATGCATGGGGATTTGGTAGGATGTTTCTGGAATTTGGTGGGGTTTTGAGAAGAATTCTGCGATTTTGTGGGATTTTGTGCGGACTTGAAGAATTTTGTGGGATTTTTCATAGATGTTGTGGAAATTTTTGGCGATTTGGTGGGATGTGACAGGAACTTTGTGGGATATTTTTTCAGTGTTCTGGAATATTGTGGGATTTTGAGGAGACTTGAAGAATTTTGTGGGATTTTTCATAGATGTTGTGGAAATTTGTGGCGATTTGGTGGAATGTGACAGGAACTTTGTGGGATATTTTTTCAGTGTTCTGGTATTTTGTGGGCTTTGGAGGAGACTTGAAGAATTTGTGGGTTTTTTCTTAGATTTTGTGGAAATTTGTGGTGATTTGGTGGGATGTTTCTGGGATTTGGTGGAGTTTCGAGGAAATTTAGGAAATTTCTGCAGTTTAGTGGGTTTTTTCTTGAATTTCTTAGGATATTGAAAAGATTTTGTGGGAGTTTTGTTGTATTTTGAGGGATTTTGAGGAGACATGAAGAATTTTGAGTTATTTTCTTAGATTTTGTGGATATGTGTGGGTATTTGGTAGTGTTTTGAGAAGATTTCTGCAATGTTGTGGTATTATTTTCTGGAATGTTGTGGGAGTTTGAGGAGACTTGAAGAATTTGGTTGGATTTTGAGGAAATTTGTGGCGATTTGTTGGGATGTTTCTGGAATTTGGTGGGGTTTTGAGGAAATTTATGAAATTGTGTGGGATTTGTCTGCAGTTTGGTGGGATTTTTCTTGAATTTCATAGGATATTGAGAAGATTTTGTGGGAGTTTTGTGGAATTTTTTTGGGATTTTGAGGAGACATGTAAAATTTTGAGTTATTTTCTTAGATTTTGTGGATATGTGTGGGTATTTGGTGGGATGTGACTGGAATTTGGTGGGGTTTTGAGAAGAATTTCTGCAATTTTGTGGCATTTTGTGCAATTGTGTGGGATTTTTCTTAGATTATTGTGGGATATTCAGGGGAGTTTTTGAGATGTTTCTGGAATTTGCAGGGTTTTCAGGAAATTTAGGTAATTGTGTGGGATTTTTTTCTGGAATGTTGTGGGATTTTGAGGAGACTTGAAGTATTTTGTGGAATTTTCTTAGATTTTGTGGAAATGTGTGGTGATTTGGAGGAATGTGACTGGAATTTGTTAGGGTTTTGAGAAGATTTCTGCAATTTGGTGGTATTTTTTTCTGGAATGTTGTGGGATTTTGAGGAGACTTGAAGAATTTTGTGGGATTTTGGGGAGACTTTGTGGAAGTTTGTGGTGATTTGGTGGGGTTTTTCTGCAATTTTGTGGGATTTTTTTGCAATGTTCTGGTATTTTGTGGGATTTTGTGGAGACTTGAAGAATTTGGTGGGATTTTTTTTTACATGGTAGAAATTTGTGGGGATTTGGTGGGATGTGACAGGAACTTTGTGGGATATTTTTTCTATGTTCTGGTATTTTGTGGGATTTTGAGGAAACTTGAAGAATTTGTGGGATTTTTCTTAGATTTTGTGGAAATTTGTGGCGATTTGTTGGGATGTTTCTGGAATTTGGTGGGATTTTGAGGAAATTTATGAAATTGTGTGGGATTTGTCTGCAGTTTGGTGGGATTTTTCCTGAATTTGGTAGGATATTGAAAAGATTTTCTGGGAGTTTTGTAGAATTTTGAAGGATTTTGAGGAGACTTGAAGGATTTGGTGGGATTTTTCTCTAGATGTTGTGGAAATTTGTGTTGATTAGGTGGGATGTTTCTGCAATTTTGTGGGATTTTTTTGCAATGTTGTGGTATTTTGTGGGATTTTGGGGAGTCTTGAAGGATTTGGTGGGATATTTCTTAGATGATGTGGAAATTTGTGGCGATTTGGTGGGATGTTTCTGGAATTTGGTGGGGTTTTGAGGAAATTTATGAAATTGTGCGGGATTTGTCTGCAGTTTGGTGGGATTTTTCTTGAATTTCATAGGTTATTGAAAAGATTTTCTGCAAGTTTTGTAGAATTTTGAAGAATTTTGAGGAGACATAAAGAATTTTGAGGTATTTTCTTAGATTTTGTGGAAATGTGTGGGGATTTGGTGGGATGTGTCGGGAATTGGGTGGGGTTTTGAGAAGGTTTCTGCAATGTTGTGGGATTTTTGTCTGAAATGTTGTGGAATTTTGAGGAGACTTGAAGAATTTTGTGGGATTTTTCTCTAGATGTTGTGGAAATTTTTGGTGATTTGGTGGGATGTTTCTGGAATTTGGTGGGATTTTTTTGCAATGTTGTGGTATTTTGTGGGATTTTGAGCAGTCTTGAAGAATTTGGTTGGATTTTTCTTTGATGTTGTGGAAATTTGTGGGGATTTGGTGGGATGTTTCTGGAATTTGGTGGGATTTTTCTTGAATTTCATAGGATATTGAGAAGATTTTCTGAAAATTTTGTGGAATTTTGAGGGATTTTGAGGCGACATGAAGAATTTTGAGGTATTTTCTTAGATTTTGTGGAAATGAGTGGTGATTTGGTGGGATGTTTCAGGAATTTGGTGCGGTTTTCAGAAAATTTGTAGGATATGTGGGATTTTTCTGCAATTTTTTGAATTTTTCTTTAATTTCATGGGATAATGAGAATATTTTGTGGTGTTTTGTGGTATTTTGTGGGACTTTGAGAAGACATGAAGAATTTTGAGGTATTTTCTTAGATTTTGTGGAAATGTGTGGGGATTTGGTGGGATGTTTCTGGAATTTGGTGGGGTTTTGAGGAAATTTATGATGTGTGGGATTTGTCTGCAGTTTGGTGGGATTTTTCTTGAATTTCATAGGATATTGAGAAGATTTTGTGGGAGTTTTGTGGAATTTTTTTTGGATTTTGAGGAGACATGAAGAATTTTGAGGTATTTTCTTAGATTTTGTGGATATGTGTAGGGATTTGGTGGGATGTGATTGGAATTTGTTGGGGTTTTGAGAAGATTTTTGAAATTTTGTGGAATTGTGTGGGATTTTTCTTAGATGATTGTGGGATATTCATTGGATTTTTTGAGATGTTTCTGGAATTTGGTAGTGTTTTGAGAAGATTTCTGCAATGTTGTATTTTTTTCTGGAATGTTGTGGGATTTTGAGGAGACTTGAAGAATATTGTGGGATTTTTCTTAGATTTTGTGGAAATTTGTGGGGATTTGGTGGGATGATTGTGGAATTTGGTGGGGTTTTGAGGAAATTTATGAAATTGTGTGGGATTTGTCTGCAGTTTGTGGGATTTTTCTTGAATTTCATAGGATATTGAGAAGATTTTGTGGGAGTTTTCTGGAATGTTGTGGGATTTTGAGGAGACATGAAGAATTTTGAGGTATTTTCTTAGATTTTCTGGAAATGTGTGGCGATTTGGTGGGATGTTTCTGGAATTTAGTGCGGTTTTCAGAAAATTTGTAGGATATTATGTGGGAATTTTCTGCATTTTTTTGAATTTTTCTTTAATTTCATAGGATAATGAATAGATTTTTTTAAGTTTTGTAGTATTTTTTGGACTTTGAAGAGATTTGAAAAATTTTGTGTAATTTTTCTTAGATTTTGTGGAAATTTGCGGCAATTTGGTGGGATGTTTCTGGAATTTGGTGGGGTTTTGGCAATATTTCAGAATTGTGTGGGATTTTTCTGGAATTTGGTGGGATTTTTCCTGAATTTCATAGAATATTGTGAAGATTTTCTGGGTATTTTGTGGAATTTTGAGAGATTTTGAAGAAACATGAAGAATATTGAGGTATTTTCTTAGATTTTGTGCGAATGCGTGGGGAATTGGAGGGATGTGACTGGAATTTGTTGGGGTTTTGAGAAGATTTCTGCAATATTGTGGTATTTTTTTCTGGAATGTTGTGGGATTTTGAGGAGACATGAAGAATTTTGTGAGATTTTTCTTATATGTTGTGGAAATGTGAGGCGATTTAGAGGGATGTCACTGGAATTTGGTGGGGTTTTGAGGAAATTTATGAAATTGTGTGGGATTTGTCTGCAGTTCGGTGGGGTTTTTCTTGAATTTGGTAGGATATTGAAAAGATTTTGTGGGAGTTTTGTGGAATTTTGAGGAGACATGAAGAATTTTGAGGTATTTTCTTAGATTTTGTGGATATGTGTGGGTATTTGGTGGGATGTGACTGGAATTTGTTGGGGTTTTGAGAAGATTTCTGCAATTTTGTGGAATTGTGTGGGATTTTTCTTAGATGATTGTGGGATATTCATTGGATTTTTAGAGATGTATCTGGAATTTGGTAGTGTTTTGAGAAGATTTCTGCAATGTTGTGGTATTATTTTCTGGAATGTTGTGGGAGTTTGAGGAGACTTGAAGAATTTGGTTGGATTTTCTTAGATTTTGTGGAAATTTGTGGTGATTTGGTGGGATGTTTCTGGAATTTGGTGGGGTTTTGAGGAAATTTATGAAATTGTGTGCGATTTGTCTGCAGTTTGGGCGGATTTTTCTTGAATTTCATAGGATATTGAAAAGATTTTGTGGGAGTTTTGCAGGATTTGGAGGGATTTTGAGGAGACATGAAGAATTTTGAGGTATTTTCTTCGATTTTGTGGAAATGTGTGGGTATTTGGTGGGATGTGACTGGAATTTGGTGGGGTTTTGAGAAGATTTCTGCAATTTTGTGGAATTTGGTGGGATTTTTCTTAGATTATTGTGGGATATTCAGGGGATTTTTTGAGATGCTTCTGGAATTTGGCTGGGTTTTCAGAAAATTATGTAATTGTGCGGTACTTTTTTCTGGAATGTTGTGGGATTTTGAGGAGACTTGAAGAATCTTGTGGGATTTTTCTTAGATTTTGTGGAAATGTGTGGCGATTTGTTGGGATGTTTCTGGAATTTGGTGTGGTTTTGAGGAAATTTAGGAAATTATGTGGGATTTGTCTGCAGTTTGGTGGGGTTTTTCTTGAATTTGGTAGGATATTGAAAAGATTTTGTGGGAGTTTTGTGGAATTTTGAGGAGACATGAAGAATTTTGAGGTATTTTCTTAGATTTTGTGGAAATGTGTAGGGATTTGGTGGGATGTGATTGGAATTTGTTGGGGTTTTGAGAAGATTTTTGCAAATTTGTGTGATTTTGTGGAATGGTGTGGGATTTTTCTTAGATTATTGTGGGATATTCAGGGGATTTTTTGAGATGTTTCTGGAATTTGGCAGGGTTTTCAGAAAATTTATGTAATTGTGTGGTATTTTTTTCTGGAATGTTGTGGGATTTTGAGGAGACTTGAAGAATTTTGTGGGATTTTTCTTAGATTTTGTGGAAATTTGTGGGGATTTGGTGGGATGATTGTGGAATTTGGTGGGGTTTTGAGGAAATTTATGAAATTGTGTGGGATTTGTCTGCAGTTTGTGGGATTTTTCTTGAATTTCATAGGATATTGAGAAGATTTTGTGGGAGTTTTCTGGAATGTTGTGGGATTTTCAGGAGACATGAAGAATTTTGCGGTATTTTCTTAGATTTTCTGGAAATGTGTGGCGATTTGGTGGGATGTTTCTGGAATTTAGTGCGGTTTTCAGAAAATCTGTAGGATATTATGTGGGAATTTTCTGCATTTTTTTGAATTTTTCTTTAATTTCATAGGATAATGAATAGATTTTTTTAAGTTTTGTAGTATTTTTTGGACTTTGAAGAGATTTGAAAAATTTTGTGTAATTTTTCTTAGATTTTGTGGAAATTTGCGGCAATTTGGTGGGATGTTTCTGGAATTTGGTGGGGTTTTGGCAATATTTCAGAATTGTGTGGGATTTTTCTGCAATTTGGTGGGATTTTTCCTGAATTTCATAGAATATTGTGAAGATTTTCTGGGTATTTTGTGGAATTTTGAGAGATTTTGAAGAAACATGAAGAATATTGAGGTATTTTCTTAGATTTTGTGCGAATGCGTGGGGAATTGGAGGGATGTGACTGGAATTTGTTGGGGTTTTGAGAAGATTTCTGCAATATTGTGGTATTTTTTTCTGGAATGTTGTGGGATTTTGAGGAGACATGAAGAATTTTGTGAGATTTTTCTTAGATTTTTGTGGGATATGTCGGGGATTTTTTGAGATGTTTCTGGAATTTGCAGGGTTTTGAGAAAATTTAGCTAATTGTGTGGTACTTTTTTCTGGAATGTTGTTGGATTTTGAGGAGACTTGAAGAATTTTGTGGGATTTTTCTTAGATGTTGTGTAAATGTGAGGCGATTTAGAGGGATGTCACTGGAATTTGGTGGGGTTTTGAGGAAATTTATGAAATTGTGTGGGATTTGTCTGCAGTTCGGTGGGGTTTTTCTTGAATTTGGTAGGATATTGAAAAGATTTTGTGGGAGTTTTGTGGAATTTTGAGGAGACATGAAGAATTTTGAGGTATTTTCTTAGATTTTGTGGAAATGTGTAGGGATTTGGTGGGATGTGATTGGAATTTGTTGGGGTTTTGAGAAGATTTTTGAAATTTTGTGTGATTTTGTGGAATGGTGTGGGATTTTTCTTAGATTATTGTGGGATATTCAGGGGATTTTTTGAGATGTTTCTGGAATTTGGCAGGGTTTTCAGAAAATTTATGTAATTGTGTGGTATTTTTTTCTGGAATGTTGTTGGATTTTGAGGAGACTTGAAGAATTTTGAGGTATTTTCTCAGATTTTGTGGAAATGCATGGGGATTTGGTGGGATGTTTCTGGAATTTGGTGGGGTTTTGAGAAGAATTCTGCAATTTTGTGGGATTTTGTGGGGACTTGAAGAATTTTGTGGTATTTTTCATAGATGTTGTGGAAATTTGTGGCGATTTGGTGGGATGTGGCAGGAACTTTGTGGGATATTTTTTCAATGTTCTGGAATTTTG
The DNA here is from genome assembly GCF_971803275.1 of Cyanistes caeruleus. Classification (NCBI taxonomy): domain Eukaryota; kingdom Metazoa; phylum Chordata; class Aves; order Passeriformes; family Paridae; genus Cyanistes; species Cyanistes caeruleus. The sequence goes on along the minus strand of NW_028256295.1, from coordinate 3,552,030 downwards.
TGGGATTTTGAGGAGAATTGAAGAATTTGTGGGATTTTTCATACATGTTGTGGAAATTTGTGGCGATTTGGTGGAATGTGACAGTGTCATGGAGTTACTTTACTTTTAAGGGAGTTGGAGTTGCTGGGAAGTGCTTGGAGTCTTTTCTCCTGACCAATTATTTGTCATTGCTGGGAATTGACAGCAGTTTAGGCCATTGAAAAGTGGGATCAACTTGTGAACCCTACTTTAAAATGTAAAAGCAGAGCTCTCTGGGCTCTCTTTGTTTTCTGGCTGTGAAGGGTGGCGGAGCTCCAGGCCTCCCGTCCCTGCCCAGGCCATGCGGCCGGGCGGGGATGGGGCCGGGCCTGCCCCGTCTCCCGGCCGGGAGATGGGGGGGCCTGGGGAAGGTTTTTCTCGGGCCCGGGCGGAGCCGATCTCTGGCTCGGCTGCAGGTTTTGCTGTAACTAATTCACTAGAAACTGCCCAGTGAAGAAAGAGAGAGGCCCTGGACTTGCAGCGGGTTGGAGCAGCGACCACACGCTCTAGAGCAGCCATGAAGAACTTTCTATCACAGACGGCTCCAGCTCCTGTTCGGCAGAGATCCCCAAACCATCTACAAAAGCCTGGGCAAGATGTTAACTCTTTCATTACCCAGATGAGACTTGCGGATTAATCTTTTTATCCAGAGAGAGAGAGAGAGAGAGATCAACATGAAAAGAGACTTTATAAACTACCAGTGACAAGAAAGAAAAGAAGCTTCAGGAAAGGTAGAGAATTAAGAAGATGCTTTAATTAAGCTGAAATATCTCCCTGTTAAAACTATGGAGATGGACAATGAAGTCCTGAAAAGAACTCCTTTAATTCATGATATAGGATCTAGAGAGGAATAGTGTTCAAAGTGTAAATTTGAGTAAAGAGTAATTATAGTATAGTGAAGTGCTGGGAGATTAAAAGCCTTGAGAGGCAATGAAAAAACTGTTGAGAGATTTGAAGCCTTGAGAGGCAATGAGAAAACTGTTTTCTGGTGAAGCTCACAGAAACAGATGAAGAAGACTTTTTTTTTTTTTTTGCCTTTGAATAACTTATCCTTAAAAATGCTATCTCTAGACGCATGGCCCATACACACTTCAGAGTGATGTGAAAATGGGAGGAGTGAACTCTAATAATAGCAGCTCTAGACAGCTAACATTAGGGCAATAGAAAACTATAACAAAAATAGTTTTCTTGTGAGAAACTCCATAAATTAACAGGAAGAAACTTCTGTTTCTCTATAAAGACGGGTGAAAAGACTAGCAAGAATTGGGACTGTTTTAACTATCAGAGTTCCAGAGTTTTTGTCTCTGTTGTCATGTGAACAAGGGAATAGTGGGTAGATAAGGGATGGAAAGGTTTTTCTGGAAGTTTATTCTGGTGTTCTTATTATTGTAGTTTGTCAATAAACTTTTTTTTTTATTCCCTTTTAAGTTGTATGCCTGTTTTGCTCTTGTTCTAATCCATATCTCACAGCAAGAAGTAAGTAATTTTCTTAGTTATTGGTTTAAAACCACGACACATACCTGGCATGGGGTCCCCATCTCCATCACCAGCAGATTCCCCAAAACAACCTTGGGACCCCCAATTTCATCCCCGGGATCGCCCAAATTCCCCCATCAGGGTTCCTGTAAACCCCCTTGAGAACCCCCCAAATACCACCGTGGCCCTAAAAACACCCAGAACTTCCGAAAACCCCCCAGGAAACCCTCACAAAGGTTTATACCCAGCATGAGGACCCCATCGCCTTCATCGGCATCACCCAGGTACCCCCAACCCCTCCCGGGACCCCCAACCCCTCCCGGGCTCCACTGCCGGAACCAACGGGAGCGGTGTTGCCCTTTTAAGAGGAGTTACAGTGGGACCCGACAACACCGGGGGCCCTTAAAGCGGCCATGGTAGAGAGAACCCCCAAAATCCACCCTGGGGGACAAAACATCCCCTACAGGGGCTTGGGGTGGGGACACCCCTAAAAATGTCACTTAAAGCCGTCATGATCCCCCCTCAAAAGGGGCTTGTGGGGCTGCGGCCGCACAAACTCCCTAAAATGGGGAGGAAAAAACACCCCTGTAGTGGTGGGATCCCCCCCAGAAAACCTGAAAAAGAGAAAAACTCCTCTTGAGAGGGGCCTGAAGACCCTGAAAGGCCCTGGAAGAGGGACAAGATCCCCTCCTGTGCTGGGGCCTCCCCGAGCCGGGAACTCTCCCGTTCCTGCACTCGGGGGAGCCCCGAACGACGGCGGCTCCTGGGCTGAGCCCCCCTCAGCCGGGGCTGCGGGGGGAACTGGGGGGGCTGGGACGGGGCTTGGGGCTCCTGGGGTGAACTGGGGGACCCTCAGTGCTCCCACCTCCCCCTGTTCCCCTGTCCCGCCCCGTTCCCATTGTTCCCCCAAAGCTCCGCTGCCCCCAGCTCGGTTTGGGGGGGACCCAGCCCTTTCCCATCGTGTCCCGGCCCGGCCCCGCTCACCCGAGGGCTCCGAACCGCGCCCAGGGACAGAGGAGGGACAGAGGAGGAGGAAGAGGAGGGACAGAGGAGGAGGAAGAGGAGGGACAGAGCAGGAGGAAGAGGAGGAGCAGGAGGAGGAAGAGCTGGAGCAGGCAGAGGAGGCTCCACCTGCGCTCCCCGCTCTCTGCATCTGCAGCTCCTTCGGGACCATCGCCCCCCATCCCGCAGGTGCCCGGGGAGGGGGAGCTCGCCCCAAATACCCCGGGGCTCCCTGGCTTTGGGGTTTTTGGGGGGGATGTTTGGGGATGGCAGGGCTCCAGAGCCGAGCCGCAGATGCCCCTCGGGGGCACCCCGGGGATCCCCGGGAGGTGTTTTTGGGGGGTCCCGGTGGCGGTGGCGGCAGAGCCCCGGCAAAGGGGCCGGGGGGATGCGGGTCCGGCATGGCCGGGAAAGGGGTTCGGGGCTCCCGGTGCCGGCAGTGGCTGCTCCCAGCATTGCCCAGTTGCTCCCCCCGTGTGGCTCCAGTTTCCTGTGCACCCCACGATAAGCCAAATCACTCCCAGTCATTCCCTATTAGAGTACAATTTGTCTCCATTTTATCCCATTTTTCCACATTTTTTTCCAATTTTCCCCATTTTTATCCCATTTTTGCTCTATTTTCCTAATTTTTATCCTATTTTCATATAGTTTTCGTCATTTTTATCCTATTTTTTATTTTTCACCAACTTTTCCCTCATTTTTTTCCTTTCTCCTCCATTTCTGCCTTTTTTATCTCATTTTTCCTCAGTTTTCTCCATTTTTTCCTGATTTTTTTCCTATTTTTCCTCCATTATTCAATTATTTCCCCAGGTTTCCCTATTTTCCCCCCAATTTTTTCCCATTTTTTATCTATTTTTTTCCCCATTTCCCCATTTTATGCTATTTTGCTCTATTTTTCCCCAGTTTTTTTCCCATGTTCTCTCTTATTTTCCCTATTTTCTTCCATTTTTCTCCCATTTTTGCCTCATTTTTACCATTTTTGTTCCCATTTTTACCCCAGTTTTCCCCATTATTTTCCCCATTTTTATCCTGGTTTTATCTCATTTTTCCACAATTTTATCCCAATTTTCTTCCATTTCTTTCTCCCATTTTTCTCTATTTTTATCCCATTTTTTCCCTATTATTTTCCCATTTTGGCTCCAATTTCCCCCATTTTTGCTCCATTTCCATCCTATTTTTCCCTATTTCCCCCTAATCTTCCCCATTTAATTATTTCAAAAAATTAATATTTTGGGGGAGAAAAATAGAAATTTTGGTGGGAAAAAAGGGTGCTTTGGGGGCAAAACTCGATGAATTTGTATCACAGCTTTCCCATGATTTTTCCATGATTTCTAGCTAGAAGGAGGAGTGGGATTCATCCGAACATTCTGGAAGCTGGAATAGGACCAGGCCATCAACCTTCCCAAAAATCTGGACCAGCTCATCCGCAATTCCACCTTTCCCCACTCCCCGGATTCCCAGGTCTGGAAATTCTTCTACAACCTCCCAGGTAGGCAATTCCCAAAATTCCATGGAAAAATGGGATAGGGGGAATTTCATCCTGTTTTTTTCCTTATTTCCCCCAATATTTTTCTCTCTTTTTTGTGTTTTCTTATTTTTTCCTGATTTTTCCCTCATTTTTTCCTGAATTTTTCCCAGTTTTTTCACCATTTTTTCCCTGATTTTTCCGTTTTTCCTGATTTTTTGCTCTTCTTTTCATAAAATTTTTTGTATTTTTCCCAACTTTTTCTCCAATTTTTCCATAATTTTTCTAGTTTTTCCCATTTTTTTCCTGATTTTTTCTCCTGTATTCCCCATTTTCTTTTCCTGATTTTCCCACAATTTTTTAAATTTTTTTTTCTGATTTTTTTTTCCTGATTTTTTCCAGGTTTTATTCCCTTTTTCTTTTCCTGATTTTTTCCTCATTTTTCACAATTTTTTCCAAATATTTTTCAAATTTTTTTTCCTGATTTTTCCCTCTGATTTGTCCCAATATTTCCCCTTTTTTTCCTAATTTTTCCTGTTTTTTTCCTGTTTGTTTCCTTGATATTTCCTGGTTTTTTCCCAATTTTTTTCCCATTTTTCCAAAGTTTTTTTCCTCACTTTCTTTTTTTCATTTTTCCTTTATTTTTTTCCTTGATTTATCCCATTTTTTTCCCAGTCTTCTTCCTCTTTCTTTTTCTCATTTTTCCCTGTTTTTTCCCAATTTTTCCTAAATTTTTTTCTTGATTTTCCCTCATTTTTTCTGACTTTTCCCTCTTCGCAATTTATTCCGGGTTGTTCCCCATTTTTTTTCACAATTTGTCCCTGATTTTTCCCTGTATTTCCTATTTTTTTTACTGATTTTTCCTGATTTTTTTCCAGGTTTCTTTCCTCTCTTTTCTTTATTTGACCCAATTTTTTTCAATATTTTTCCTCATTTTCCCCTTTTTTTCCTGATTTTTCCTGATTTTTTTTCATAATATTTTCATTATTTTTTTATTTTCCTGATTTTTTTTCCAATTTTTCCCCTTTTTTTTTCCAAACTTTTCCTTGATTTTTGTGTCTCTTCCTGTTTTAATCCCATTTTTTTCCAGATTTTTCCCTTATCCTTTCCCTAATTTTTCCGGTTTTCCTCAATTCTTCCCTGATTTTTTTTCATTATTTTTTTTCTGATTTTTCCAGATTTTTTTATCCTTTTCCGGTTTGTTTCCCTGATTTTCCCGTGATTTTCCTTTTTTTCCACATTTTTTCTCTGATTTTTTCCCAATTATTTCCCAGATTTTTTTGCAATTTTTTCTCTCAACTATTTTTGGTTTTTCCTTCATTTTTACACTATTTTTCCCAATTTTTTCCTCATTTTTCCCAGGGTCTTTTTGGCTTTTTTTTCCTGATATTTTCCCTGATTTCTCACAATTTTACACAATTTTTTTCATGTATTTCCCATTTTTTCCTGATTCTTCTCTTTTCCTTTCCCAATTCGTTTCTAGCTTTTTCCCAATTTCTTCTCAAATTTTCCTAGTTTTTACTTGATTTTTCCTGGGATTTTTCCTATTTCATTCCAGATTTTATTCCTCTTTCTTTTCTGGTTGTTTCCCAATTTTTCCAAGTTCTTTCCCAGTTTTTTTTTCTGATTTCCCCAATATTCTTTCCAATTTTCCCTGGTTTTTCATGATTTTCCTTCTTTTCCTCTTTTTTCCTGATTTTTTCCCCATTTTTTCTGATTTTTCCCAGATTTTTTTCCATTTTCTTTTTCTGACTTTTTTCCCCATTTTTTTCCCATCTTTTCCTTGAGTTTTCTCTTTTTTTCCCCCCAAATTTTTCCTGGTTTTTCCCAAATTTTTTCAAATTTTCCCATTTTTCCCAAATTTTTTCCCAATTTTTTCCTGATTTTTTCCCTGATGTTTATGAATTTCACCCTGATATTTTTCTGGTTATTTCCCTGATTTTTCCCTTACATTTTCCTTGAATTTATCCTTGTTTTTTTCCCATTTTTTTCCCAATTTTCCAGCTTCTTGCACACTCCCAGTCTGATCCCAGTAACTCCCAGTCTGATCCCAGTCACTCCCAGTCTAATCCCAGTCACTCCCAGTATGAGGCCAGTGGCCCCCAGTTGCTCCCTGGCAGTGCCAGTGTGACCCCAGTAGCCTCCAGTGTGATCCCTGGGACTCCCTGTCTCTCCCAGTATATCCCAGTCAGCCCCAGCACGCTCCCAGTCATTCCCAGCTCCTCCCAGTTGCTCTCAGCATGATCCCAGTTGTTCCCAGCCACTCCCAGTCAATCCCAGTATGATTCCAGTCACCCTCAGTGGCATCCCAGTCTCAGCCAGCAGGGACCCAGCTGCTCCCACTGTGATCCCAGTATGATCCCAGTTGAGTGTGATCCCAGAATAGTTGTAATTCTTCCCAGTTCCTACCAGTGTGATCCCAGTTGTCCCTGGAATAGTCCCAGTCCATCTCAGCATGGTCCCACTCACTCCCAGTTTCTCCCACTGTGGTTCCAGCTGTTCCCAGTGTGGTCACAGACACTCCCAGTATATCCCAGTTGCCCTCAGCGTGCTTGTGCTCATTCCCAGTCATTCCCAGTTGCCCCAGTAAGGTTCCAGTTACCCCAGTCCAAACCAGTCCCTGCCAGTGCTGTCACCCCTGGGATCCCCCAGCCCTCTCTGTGTTCCCCCCTCCCACATCTCCCCAGAGGAGCCCCAAGGGCTGGCAGTCCCCAGCCAGGGTCCCCAGCCAGCCCCAGGTTGGATCTGCAGCCCCCAATTTTCCCAGTTTCCCTCTCCTTTTCCCCGGGCCGGGTTCCCCCCGTCCCCAGCGGGTGGGAGCAGCGGAGAGCCCCGCGCTGCCCATCCCGACCTGTCCCGGCTCCATCCCCGCTCCTGCCGTGGGCTGTGAGGGGTTTGGGAACGGGGCACCGAGGGTGTCGCTGCTCCTGGGGGAGGAGGAGGAGGGATGGAAGCGGAGAGATGAAGGAGAGAGAGAAGGGATGGAAGTAGGAGAAGGAGCTGGCGTTAGGGAGGAAGAGGAGTACAAAGGATGGAAGGGGAGGAGAGGGAGGAAGAGGAAGGACAAAGGAGTATCAGGGAAAGGAGAAGGAACCACGAGGGCTAGCACTCCCTGAATTCACAGCCCCTCACCCATGGGATCATCATCCCCCATCCCACAGGTGCCCCAAGACAGGGAGCTCAGTCCAGATATCCTGGGGCATCCCTGGGTTGGGATTGGGGGGGGGGCGGGGGGGGAGTATTCAAGTGTTAAGGACTGCAAAGCTCAGTGGAAAATGCCCGTTGTGGAGACACTGGGGTTCCCAGCATCTGTTAGTGAGAAGATGGAAAAGGTGAGAACTTTTCAGATTCCTGGCACTCCCAGCAGCCTGAGGAGGGCAGGGATCGAGTAGACAGAGGACCCCCAGTACATGCGTGACCCCCAGCAGCTGGGACAGGGGGGAACCCCTGAACAGCAAAGGGGAGAGACCAGAGATGGGGAACTCCTGGGAGGCATTTTAGGGGATGAATCTTGGTGTTTGGGAGGTTTTTATGGATAGCTTGTGATTTCTAGAGATGGACTTGGCAGGAGGAACCCCCTATTCCAATGTGCTCGTGAATTGTATTTCTCCTCAAACATGGATTTCTCATTCCCAGACTGTTGGCCCAAGGGAGGAAGAGGCTGTGAGGAAGAGGAAGATCTCCCAGGACACCCAGGCAGGTGAGGAGGAAGTCAGTGCCCCTTTCCCCCTCTCTCCTGCTCCATCTCCCAGCCCAGCCTGGCCCCCGGCTGCAGGACAACCCCGCTGCCGACGCCGTCCTGCCGGGGACGCACTGGGGGGATCTCCTTCCCCTTCCCTCTGGCACGGAGGCAAATCCCATCCTCTCCTTGTCCTTCCTCCCCCAGACAAGGAGCTGAGGATGGAGACCAGGGAGGACAAATCCCCACAGCAGAACCTCGTGGAAGAGGCCGTTTTGAGCAGCTCCACAGTGCAGGAATCCAACAGGGAGGAAAATCCCAGGAGATCCCGCAGGAGGAGGGGCTCCAAACCCATCCCAGGGTGCTCTGAAAAGGAAAGACCCACCCTGTGCCGGGAAGGCGGCCGGAGATCCAGCCGGGGCTCTGAGCTGGTGGTCCATGAGCAGCTTCAGGATGGGGAGAAGCCCTACAAGTGCTTGGAGTGTGGGAAGAGCTTCAGACAGAGCAACAAACTGATCTGCCACCGGATGATCCACACTGGGGAATGGCCCTACAAGTGTGGGGAATGTGGGAAGGGCTTCTACTGCAGCTCCCACCTCCTCATCCACCAGCGCATCCACACTGGGGAGAGGCCCTACGAGTGTCCCGAGTGTGGGAAGAGGTTTCAGAGCAGCTCCATTCTCATCCAGCACCAGCGGATTCACACGGATGAGAGGCCCTTCCGCTGCCCTGACTGTGGGGAGGGCTTCAAGCGAAACTCCCACCTCATCAGGCACCGGCGCATCCACACTGGGGAGAGGCCCTATGAGTGTGGGGAATGTGGGAAGAGCTTCAGCCAGAGCTCCAGCTTGATCAGCCACCAGAGAACCCACACTGGGGAACGTCCCCATGAGTGTGAGGAATGTGGGATGACCTTCAGCCAGAGGTCCCAGCTGACCATCCACCAGATGATCCACACTGGGGAGAGGCCCTATGAGTGTCTCCAGTGTGGGAAGAGGTTTCAGACCAGCTCCAGCCTCCTCCAGCACCAGCTGATTCACACAGATGAGAGGCCCTTCCGCTGCCATGACTGCAGGAAGGGCTTCAAGGACAACTCCAATCTCATCAGGCACCAGCGCATCCACACTGGGGAGAGGCCCTATGAGTGTCCCCAGTGTGGGAAGAGCTTCACCCAGAGCTCTAACTTGACCCAACACCAACGGAGGCACCGGTAAGGGAAGCCCTGCAAGTGCCCCAAGTGCAGGAAGGTGTCCATGTGCTGCTCGAGCTCCATCCCCTATCAGAGGACCCATGTTGGGCAGAGCCCTGATGACCCACGTTCCCAGTGATCTGTGTTGGGAAGACACTGGGCTGGTGGTCATTTTGATTTGGCCCTAATTTTCTTTTGATTCATCTTCATCCCTTTAAAACAGACAAAATTGGGGTAAAAGTCTACAGATTCATCAAAGGCATCTAAAACATCTCTTTTACTAGTGCTTGAAGGGAATCTGGTATTCAGGGAGGTAATGGGGAGGGTTTTGGGGGTATTTGGTTTATTTGTCTCCATCTCTTGGCACTCAAGGAGATGAGCGAGTTCTATCTGTCACCTCAAAACCACTCAGTGCCATTGAAATCTACTCAATCCCACCCAAAATGACTGGATTCCGCAGCCCCTCAGGGTGTGTTGCCTTAAATTTTAGCTTTCATATTTTTCAAATTCTGCACTGCCTAGGTTTGTAGTTTTGAACTTCCTATTAAGTGCTAGTGAGCTCCCTTCACAGAGTAGGTAGACAAAACAATTCCTTTTCTAGCTTGATACCAAGGACAATCATTATAAGTTCCATGCCCAAAAGCATGAACAAGGGTGGACTGAAGAGAGAAAACAAGGATGGGACTTCCTCATCTGAAGCTGTAATTGGACAATGAATCCAAATATGCAGATGGACCTAAACTTCTAAAAATGTGAGACCTCATGATCACTTGTCCATTCCTGTGACCATTTCTGGTCCATCTTGGGTGTAGCCCTGTCCAGGTTCTTGTACGGCCCAAGGTGTATCCTCTAAGGCCTTTTAATAAACTTTATTCTTAACTCTGTCCAGCCCCTGTTCTAGGTCAGCCTTCTGAAGGCATCAGGTGGAATGGGGTTGGAAGGGGATTGGGTGAAGTGGGATGCAGATCAGGAGGGGTGAGATGGGCATTGGATGGGGCAGGATGGGTGGGATAGAATTTGGGAGGTGTGAAATGGGGGAAATAGGGCTTGGGAAGGGGGTCTTGATGTCCAGCAGGGATGGGATGGGTTGGGGTTTGGATTGGGGAGGTGGGGTGGGGTCTGCAATGAGACAGCCAAATTTTAGGGATGATGAAGGGAGGGGGAGCCCATTATTGAATGAGGTTTTGGATATTCAACGTTCCTGAAGAGATTTTGGGGTATCTCACATTTCTGAGGCGCTTTTGGGGCACTCTCCAGCTCTTGGGGGTTCCTGAGAGCAGCTCCATGGAGCCCCATTGCCAGGGCTGGTTGCCATGGGCACGAGCTCAGAGCTGTAGCCAGAGTGCGTTGCCTTGGTGCTGGAGAGCAGAGAAATGATGAATGGCCCCAGACACCTCCAGTGTGCATTTGGTGTCAAGGTGAAAAATGAGGGTGGAACCACTATGCTTTGAAATGATTTATTGCGCAAGTAGCTCGATAAGATATCAGTCTCAAGGCGTGAGATTTATAGAGGAGCAACAAGTCAGCCATAGCTTGTGGAAGTCAGAGTTTCTTCTCCCCACAGCAATATATAACATTTTGGTCCAATAGGCTAATGGAAAACCTCTCAGACTATTCACTGAGTCCTCATAGAGGTGCAGCAAACATAGTTTATTTCTATCTTTAGCACACTTTTATAGGGTCCAACAGGGTTCACAGGGCTTAACAGGCTACAACTGGTTAACACATATTGTTTACATTCTTTTCCACGTACAGAATGCCATTGTTTTTCTTTATTCTCGCTGTTCCAGGAGAGTTTCAAAGACACTGCTTTTAATATTGTTGCCTGAATTAAAAGCTGGGTTGTGCAGACAGGCTTTTACTAAAATATCATGCTTTCTCTATTAAAATGTTCCCTTACAGTAAATACAGGATATGTTATAATAAACAGAGTCCCAGGACCTTTCTTTTGCTGCCCAGGGTGTGTGGGGCATAGGGGAAGAGAGGGAAAAGGGGGCTTGTGCTCAGCAACCTGTCAGGGCATGCAGTGGTGCAGGGAAATGGCCAGAAACCCTTGGCCTTTGGTGGTTTTGCTGAAGGCACAAGCCCTGTCCCAGCCAGGAAGCGCCATCTGTGTCCTTGTGCCCGTGTGGTGCTGGCTGGGTTGCTGAGGGCTCCCAGGTGCCTCTTGATCCAGCTCCTCTGGAGCTCCTGTGGGGCTGCGGCGCTGCTGCTGGGCCAGGCTGGGGGAGACCCTGAGGGGACGGGGTGCTGGGAGGCCATGCAGGGATGAGGGGCTGTGGAGGCCCTGATGGGACAAGGCAGTGGGAAAGCACAAGGGGGATGTGTGAGGGAGTGGGTGGCAGGAGGTTCCAAGGGGACAGGAGGCCCCTGAGGGGCTGGGGTGGTGGGAAGCCCTGAGGAATGAGGTATCAGAGGCCATAAGCAGCCTCTGGGCAGCCGCCTTTTTCCTGACACCCGGCTGCTCTGGTGCTTCCCCAAAATGTCTCCCAGGCCTGCAGCAGAAGCCCTCGAAGCTGGGACAGCACCTCTCCAGGAGGGTGGGGACAGCCCGAGGTGCCCAGGCTGGGCTGGCTGGGGACATGGAGGGCAGGGGGTGCTGCCAGGCCACGGCCACTGGGTGCCTGCGATAAGGGGCAGTGGGCAGAGGCAGGGCTGGCCGCCAGCCCGGGCCCTCGCGGCTGCCCAGGCCATGGTGCTGTGACCGAGGCCTCCCTGACACAGAGCTCGGGGCCCACAGAGCTGCTGCCACCATGGGGAGGGTGGCGATGTCTCCTCCAGCAGGGCTGCCCAGTGGCTGCTGCCCAAGCGGCTCTGGAGCCCACAGGAACAGCAGCAGAGTGTGCCCAGGAACAGCAGCAGAGTGTGCCCAGGAACAGCATCAGAGTGTGCCCAGGAACAGCAGCAGCCCCAACGTCGGCACCTGCGCGCTGAGGCGTCCGCAGCAGCCGGGTGCCAAACAGGGGGAGGCTGTGGGCACAGCTGCCTTTGGTTTGGCAAAAGGCATCAGCAGAATTGGCCACAATGGCTTTCTCTTCACTTGAAGCCTCACAGCAACGTGTGGCAGCTTCAGTTGCAGCTTGTGCCCCTGACTGACTTGGATGGCCGTGCCTGAGGGCGGGCTCGCCTTACACACTCCGGTGTCCCAAGGCAGCGGCATTGGCACCATTGTGAGAGAGAGAGACTCTGATGGGACTCAAGCCCTGCGCTGCAGCTGCCCTCCCTCTCTTCTGTCCAGGCACCTTAAAGACACATGAAATAAAATCCTGGACTTGCTTGGAACAAAAAGGAAGAAGCAGCAGGCACTGAAAAAAAGCAGGGATTTACACGGCTCAGTTTTGCTCTCCACTTGGGGAACCAAAGAATCCCGGAGCACTTTGTGTTGCAAAGTATCATAAACATCATCCAGTTCCAACCACCCTGCCATGGGCACAGGTGGTGTGCAGACACAACTGTCACTAGAACTGGAAGAACACTTCTCCATGTTGACCTTTTCTTCTCCTGGATTTCAAGCAAAGATGAAAAAATCATCTGGTGAATCACAGGTGAATATTGTAGCTCACAGAACTAGGAGTAGGAGTCTCCAGTGGCCCATGGTGTGTCCATTCAACCATTGTTAGATCGTCCAGTTGGACTCAGCCCGGTGCAGCCCGGGCACAGGCACCAGGCTGGTCCATTTCAGCATCCCAAAGTCTTTGTGGCTCCCTGTGCACCCATTGCTCCTGAATCTATTATTGAATTCCCAGTTACTGCTGTGCAGGACATGAGAACACAGGAATAGCTTGTTTGGCTCATTCTTGCATTTGCTGCTCCTGCCTAAAGTAATCATCAGGACTATATGCTGATGGAATGGGATCGCCGAACAGCAGGGACTTTGTCTGTAATGTCTAAAACTAAAACCTTGTCTGACTGTTCAGACACTCTAAAATCCAGGGTGAAAATGACAGCTTTGGTGTGTAAGAATCCTAGAAATTTTGACATGTGATTTTTCTAGTCAAGGATTTTAATGCCAATGAGGAAACTACAAAAATATTAAAACTTATTTTCATTGGAAACCCCTTTGAAATGGCATCAGGACACCTACAGGGGACAGAGTACGACAGTGGGGACAGTACTTGGCAGTTCATGGCTTCAGATGTGGGAGATAAATATTTTGCCCGGGTTCAACCTGAAGATCAAGTTTTCCCAGAGTTTTGATTGACTGGTCATTGCAGGTAAATTTAATAAATGCAAAAGTATGTAAAAGCACAATTTCTGGGGAATGTGCACTAGGGAGAAAATTGGGAGAAAACCTCGAAAACAGTCAGCAGGCTCTGGAAAAATTTTAAGAAGTTAAAATTAAAAATAGATGTAGCTCTGTGACTATTCAGGCAGGACTCTGTGTCTGGAGGAAATGTTTTCCTTGCATCAGCTGCAACACAGACAGACATGCAACAACTGGGGCCTTGAACATCAGAGACTGGGCTAATGTTTCTCCCAGAAGAACAGACAGAAAATCACACTGAAACATGACAGTACCTCTGTACAATCTAACCATCCTAGGAAACTCAGCAGTTGATGGTGGTTTTGTGCTACTGCAAACCCCTTCCATGAAAAACATCATTCCAGGAAGGAGCAACATCATCTGACAGATAGCAAGAGTGGCCAGCAGTAGCTCCAGGAGCTCCTGCCAACAGCCCCTGAAGGAAGGAGCCCAGCCCCCAATGCACGTGGGCTTTGGCTGCCCTCTGGCACAGAAACCCCCCAGGGGCACAGGTCTCTGGGGCAGGAGAAGGGCACCAGCACTGCCAGGGCTCGGCTGGGGTGGCAGGTCTGCCTCGGTGGGGACACTGCCACACCTGCTGATTTCAGTGCTGCCAGGCCCTGTGCAGATTCTGTGCAAGGCCCCGTGCCCTTCCTGCTGTGGCTGCGTCGGCAGCTCTGGGGGCTCCTTCTGCTGCCCTGAGCCTGCAGAGCAGGGCAGCGTTTGCTGATGGTTTGAGGCGTTCCTAAAGATCCTGTCGGGCTGTCTAAGACACTTTGGGCAACGATTCCTTCCAACCTGGGCCACTTTGGGGGGGATGGGGGCAGCCCAAGGGCAGGTGGCAGTGTGTGCAAGGGCCCTTTGTGACACATGGTCACCATGGGATGGAAATGGACAGGGTGTCAGAGGGCCCTTTGTGACATGTGGTGACATAGGAGCTGGCGGTGACAGGGCCATGCCACAGTGCCCAGTGCACGCGACGGGACAGGACGCGGCAGAGCGGTGCTGTGAGGAGCCCCCGCACAGCGCACTCGTTTGTGTCGGACCCGGAGCTTTTCCAAGTCTTTCCTTGTACAGGTGACCTCGTGGCAAGACTGCGGGCCTTGGTGGCCCGTGGCTTTCCCGAGGCTTTTCTTTTGCAGGTGCCTGCGGGGCAAGACTGCGGGACTTGCTGGCCCGTGGCCTTCCCAAGACTTTTCTTTTGCAGGTGCCTTCAAGGCCAGACTCCGGTACTTGGACCTGGACCTTTTCTGAGGCATCTCCCATCCTTCTGGCCTCTGTCCTCAAGGTGAGACTGTGGGACCTGGTGACCACAGTCATTTACGAGGAGTCTCCAGTCATTGTGGCAGGAGCCCTCGAGACCAGACTGCAGGACTTGCTGTCCTGTAGCCTTCCTGGGGCTTCTCTCTCGCAGGTGCCTTCAAGGCACAACTGCAGGACTTGTTGACTCAGAGATTTCCCACGGCATCTCTCTTTAAGGTGCCTTCAAGGCAAGATTGTGTAATGGCGGGCATATTCCTCAGCGTCTTCAAAGTGTTCAGGGGGAAAAGAAAGACAGACCCTGGACCTGCCCCAGCACAACAGCTGGAAGAGCCAAAGAAGTTCCAGCCACTGCAGGATGGTGAGTGGCAAAACTGGGCCACAGGGCTGATGGCTGCAGTCAGCTGGGCCCTGCCCCATCCCATCCCATCCCATCCCATCCCATCCCATCCCATCCCATCCCATCCCATCCCGTCCCGTCCCGTCCCGTCCCGTCCCGTCCCGTCCCATCCCGTCCCGTCCCGTCCCATGTGGACATGCCGAAGGACAAGACAGAATAGGGGCTGGGGCTGACCCCTGGCAGTGGCCCTGCTCCATCCCCTGAGCCACCCCAGGGCTGTCCCTGCCTGGGGAGTGCAGGGCTGGGCTGTGTTCTCCGGCCTCTCCTGCAGCCCCTCAGCTCTGGCTGCTCTTTGCCAGATGCAGCCATGGACAGGACACAAGAGCAGGAGCCTGCCCGTGGCCGCTTCCGAAGAGCAGCGCAGGTACCTGCAGCCATCCCCACCTGGGCTGGGCCTGCTGGCACTGCTCAGCCCAGCAGTGGAGCTTGGAGCACTCCATGGAACATGCCTCTCTCCCCTGTCCTTTGTTCATTCTGCACAGAGGTTCCGCAAATTCCTGCGCATTCGTCGTAGGAGGAACACCACAGCAGCAACTGAGGGCGCAGCTGAGCCTGACTGCAGGCTGACCGAGCTCCAGGCAGAGCCTGATGTCAGCCCGGATTCAGCTGAGCACTCACAAGAGTCTGACGCTGCAGTGGAGTTTGACAGGGCAAAGGCTGACATGGCAGGGACTGAGGGCATTCAAAATGATGACACCGGAGGGACTCAGGGCATCGCAAAGGCCAACAGGACACCCACTCCCACTATAAGCCAAGAGCTCATATGGGATTATTTCAAGGACCCTCGTGTTTCTTCTGACGTTGTTGAGAAGAGAGCTGCTTCTTCTGAGCAGCAGGTACCCAGTCAGGTACTGGAACTGGAGGTCTCCCACGATCCTGTGCCCCCTCACGCCACATCCACAGGGCCCCCTCAGCCTTTGAGGCCAGCAGAGCATGACAGGAAGGGAAGCACTTCTTGGGGGAAGCTGGGGAAGTTGCTGCCTTGGACAGCACTCCATGTCTTCCCCATGCCTCCTCCAGGTGCCAGCTACTGTGAGGAACATTCACCAGAGTCTGGTGTCCCATGTCACTGTGGATGTCAGGCAGCAAATTGACATTATAAGGCTGGCTGAAGAACACCCTGCTGATGTGGTGCTGACCCTCCTGCACTGTGCCCCATCGTGTGACAGGTATGGGGCCCACGTGCCTTGAGAGCTCAGGGCTCACCGGCCTTTAGGGCCCATGGCCCTGCACAGCCTGTCCAATGGGCTCTGCCCAACAGGCAGAGAGGTCCAGGAGCCTCGGGCCCCTCTGTTTCCTGAGGCTGCTGCCAGTGCTCCCTCCCTGCCCCTCAGGGCACCAGGGCTCTGTCACCTGGGTCCCCACAGCTACACAGGGCATGGCTCTGTGACTGAGACACCCCTGACACAGAGCTCTGATCCCACAGAGCTGCTGCCATGATGTGGCAAACCATAGGCTCGTCGGGACCAACAGTAGAGAAAGTGCTGCCAACACTGCTCTGTGTGATGGAGAACTGGCCCCTTTGCAGCACCTGCACCTCTGATGGAGACAACAAGGACGTTTTTCCCTTGAGTGTGAGTTTATGGACATGGCCTTTGATCACCTGGAGCTTGCTTCCCCAGGAGCTCTCTGTCTTCTCCCTGCCTAAGGCGCTGGGCTGAAACCTGGGCTAGGGGCAGGCTCAGGGGGCACCAGGCCTGCTGCTCCCCCTGTGTCTCCCCTCAGGCCCTGTCCCATGGACACCTCGGCACTGAGCACTGCCTTGGTGTGCTTCTTTTGCAGGCAACTCTGGTGCTCTGGGTGATTGTCCAGATGCCACAGTGCCACGAGGCGATGATGCTTCATTCCGCCCGTCTGTTTGTGGCTCTGCTGTTCCATGTTGTCATCACCACCCAGCAGATGCCACCAGTGGAAGTTGACAGCTTCTGGAAAACATGCCGGGAGCAACACCGCCTTCCCAGCAACCCCAACAGGTGCCAGTCCTCCTGTCCTTCCCATGCCCTTGTGGCTGACACCAGTGCACCCAGTGTGACCTGGGCTTTGCTCTGCACACAGGTTTGCAGTGCAGGCCATGAAATCTCTGCTCTGCCGACTGCGGTGTGAGAGTGTGGTCATGGAAATGGGACGCAAGCGTGGCTGGGACACGCTGCTCTGTGCTGACACCCAGCACTATGCCGTGGGTCTGCTGGCCAGGTGAGCCT